>NW_005054539.1:436352-448700 GCF_000277835.1 Geospiza fortis | reverse complement strand
GACAGTTTAAATTGCACTTGCAGGTGCAATTACTGGTCTGAAGTCCAGGCCAAATTTCTGATTTGTTTTTAACTCAAAATCTCCTAAAACGACCCCATGCTGACTCCCTGATGCAGGGTGTATCCTCTTGGTACTTGACAGTTCCCAGGCTCTCTTGATACGTCCCTGCTGCACAGGGGCATTTGTTCACAGTTAATACAAAGTAACACAAATGATCTCATAAAATTAATTTGGAAGTATGCCCCCTTTGCACAGACTCCCACAAATGGTTTGGGATGACATATTTTTGGGATTGTTGGTAACAAGCAGCCTAGCATTGTCATTTTATTTTGTGACAGAAAGCATTTGTGGAATCTCAGGGGCAGACTCCCAGCTAGCATAATTTGCCATCCCTCCCTTGGATTGCCACTGTTTTATTGCAGCTCAAGAATCTGGCCCATGACTCCTGTTCCACTCTGACTTTTGTGATCCCTGTGTGCCCCATATATCCCTATTTTATTAAACCATACTGAGAAGGAGGGGTAGCTTTCCTTTGTGCCGCTCCAGAAATACAAAACAACTTAATTGGCCAGAGCAGGCAGGTTTACAGCTGCTTTATGTTGACAAAAAGGCACAAAGGAGCCAGACAGTATGACTGAAACGAGGTCTGTAGCTCATGGTGGCAAGATGTATAAAGCAGTGTATGAATTGTAAATACATTTTGATTTGACAATAAGTCTTCTCATGGCCCTTTCTTACAGCTAGATGCTCATATTCACTGGAATTTTAAAAAAATCATTTCTTTGGGGAAAAGTTCTGTTCTGAATTGACACAGAGCTCTGCTGTGTGATGCAGACTGATCTCTCTCCATCCCTGAAGGAGTTGGGAAGTCAGAGTCTGTGGTAAAACCCTGGTCAGTGTATTTTTGAGTTGTGTAATTTGATGGTCAGTTCTTTCAGTTTGAGGCAGCTGGAAGATGCTACTCTGAAGAGTTTAAACAACTTACAGACACTAAGAGCTCCTACAGAAGCCCTGCTGTCTTTAAAGACCTTTTTCTTGGAGGAAGCCCTATTAATTAGGCTTTGCTCCAGTTCTCAGACATTACATTTCAGTATACTGAAAACTAGTATTCTGACAAACAGAAATGCATGTATCACTTCAATATTTTCTTTATTCACAGAAGTGCTGAAACCCAAACAATTAATAATAATAGTAGTAGTAGTAGTAATAGTAATAATAATTTGCAGCAAAAAAACTAGTAGCATTATGGAAAGAACTTTCTGAGCACTCATAATTTATTTTTCATGACACCATTTATTGATATTCCCTCCACCCACTCCCCCACCTAACCCTCAAAGGAAAAAGGGGTGCAGGAGAGAGAATGAGTAGGAGTTCATAAGCAAATGAACCTCTGAATCTTCAAAAGACTCCAGTTGCTGAGGTTACAAATGACATTAATCCACGAACAACAAGGAGGATGCATATGTCATCAGCAGCAGTAGGGTTAATAAAAATATGTTCTTCTGTATCTACCTTATTTTATAGATATCTGTGCTGCTTCAAAATTTCTGTAATGAGTATGTTGTCCCTGTCAGGGGTTGGTTTCCTCAGTGAAACCTTCACAGGCACTTTCATCCCCAAAGTCTCAAACTTCTTGTCAAAACCTATAATTACCTCCCAGAGTCAAACCTGCCATTAATCATCTCAGAAAGACCTTTGCTAAGCTTTAGCACTAAGAGTGCAGAAAATGAGGAGGGACCTCCTGCATCCTTTCCACTTCTCTGGACTCTGTTGTCCTGTTCTGGCAAAACTGAGAATTAGCTCAAATAAGCTTTGCTGAAATAACAAGGCTTTCCAACAATAACACTGTAAAATGTGAAGGTAATCCTGATGTCTTTCTTCCCTTTCTGCTCCTTCCTTTCTTTCATCAAAGGAAGACAAGTGCTTTGCTTTAATATAGCTATAACAATTAAAGGGGGCAAAATGTGGGAAATGTTTTAATGTTTTTCCCAGTGTCTACATTTTGCAGAAAAGACTGAGTCAAAAGGCTAAAAAGACAATTTTTTTTTCCTGATGGATTATTAAAAAAAAAAGAAAAAAATCAAGGTAAAAGCTGTTATAAATGTCAGGTAGCCTGAATAGTAACATAAAAATAAATGCAGTAATTTTAATGAATATAAAAGAACAACCCCTTCTCTGTGTCCTTAACCTCAGTGTATGCACTGAATTAAAATCACAATGAAAATGAGTTTCAAAGACAGTAACATTTTGGTTTTATAAGTATTCATCTACTCTATGTGGGTAATTTGCTAGCATAGATTACAGAACAATGTGGACCACTAATGTCATTTTCGGGGCATTTGCAGACTGAGAGCTCCATGGTCATGTCTACACCAGGATCATGATGTGAACAAAGGCCAGTGATAAAAAACAAAAAGGAGTCTTGATGACTCTCCCTTGCCACCTAGCTTTTTCTTTTTTTAGCACCTAGTAAATATAGTTGGTTTAGCTAGATTAGATTAATGGCAAAGTTCAGTATTGTTATTTTTTTCAGTATGGGGGGTTTTGGGGATGTTTTTTAGTGTTGGTTTGTTTTTTTTTTTTAAGGAAGAAGTGAACTGAGCTCCAGGGAGGATGTTTCTATTTGAGGCATTTATCAGGATCTTTTCTCTTCTAGTGTATTTGAAACTACTATCAGCATCCTGGTTGGTGAAAAATAAAATGAAAATATGTGATGGAGGAACAGTGGTAGAGTAGGGATGATCAACATTCAGAATAGGCAAAAAAAAGTTACTTGTCTCAGTAAGGGGATTCCCAATGCTGAAATTCTCCAAGTGTATTTCTAAGCTGTTCTTGTCCCATTAAACACATGGGAATGTCAAAGCTTTAAAATGCAAGGCGGTGCCATCATTTTGGAACATCTGGATCTGAATGAAAATGATCTGATGTTTCTCTGAAATTCTGAAGCTTTATTTCCAAATCTATCCCTATTACTGGTTTCTGAGACACTGGTTAGAAAATTTATGTAAAAAACTTCATTGTCCAAGTGGCTGAAGAGTTTTTAGCCTTTTGTAAGGTAACTCAGAGGAAGGGGATGCATGCAGTGAAGGAAGAAAAGGATGGGATTATGTCATGAGCCAAGATGGGCACTGTGGAAGTTCTGCCAAAAGAGAGTTAAGGAATTAATGTTTGGACAGCCAGTTAAGAAAGAAACATAAGCCTAATTGGAAAATGATTATTCAGCAAAGGCCAAATGCTAGTGAAGATAATGAGAAGGTTGATTAGTGAGTTGAAAGAAATGAGAAGGATGAACTTGCAGCCTGTTTTGATTCCTGAAATGAACAGCACATGGGCAATATGCAACTGGAAATCGTTTAAGAATTCTTATTTGCTGATGGTAGGCGAGGCAAAAGAAGAAAATAGCATTAATTGAGGGAAGAATCATGAGTATGGTCAGGAGCCACAGGGTAATTTCAAGCATTTTTATCAACCTCTGAATTTTATCTCACTTTGTGTTGAATCCTATGAAAAACCCCATGATTTTATGCAGGCTTTTTATCCTACCAATACAGGTAACTTCCTTCCAATTCCAGCTGTCCTTGCACTCTTCCACTGCATGAGACAGCTCTCAGTTACTGCCTTACTTCATTGATTGGGATATTTTTCTCTCTCTATACCCTGACTGCCTCACTGGTGCATTGCACCCTGAGAGATGCACCCCCATTTTTCAATGACTCTGTGATCTAAAATCTAATTAAACTGTCTTCTGATCTCTGTTTCTCTGTCTGTCTGATCTATCAACACCCATTTTCCACTTGAAAGGGTAAACAGATATCCATCTCTACCAACAGCAAGGAAGAATCATAAGTCTGTAACTACAAACCCTGTAATTCAACTAAGGAAGTCAGGGAGACTTTAGCATGGCCGTCAAATTAAATTCTGAAGCTGTTATTCAAATTCTTTTCTGTTGTGTGTATGCGTCTTGCCAGTATTTTTCTGTGCACTTATATTATGCTTTTATGTTTTGTATACTTTTTTATATATACATTTTTAAATAAGGTACATTCAAAAATTATTTTACAAAGAAATATAGTACGAAGAATACAGAACCTGCCAAAGGGTTAAGTAAATTAAAGCAGTAGGTAAGTGAACTGGTTAGGCAGAACATTGATTTGTGAAAATAAGTATTATGGCTGACATAGAAATCTGTATAGGAATTAGAGCCATGAAATGATGAGTTGATTCTAGGATGCTGCAGAGGGAGTTTACATCTCTAGGGCAGTTAAAATAAAATAACACAGGATCAGCAAATGTTTTTATACACTGGAGATTTCTATAACAAGGCAGGATGTTTGATACTGGCAGAGTTTTAATTACTCAGATGTTGACTTGGATGCCACTCAATTAAAAAAAATGAAGAAGAGGAACGCATTTTGAGACATTTCAGGAATTGCTTTCTTCCACAGTTTATTGAAACATTCAGATGGTTAGAGGCTATTTTGGACCAAGTCCTAGGATGTATACCAAGTACGATTAATAGGATTGAAGCAGGGAAACACCTAGACATTACAGAATCATTAGTTCAAATTCTTTTTGGGAGCTATTGGAAGCCAAGTGAACATTCTGGACTAGAAGAAAGTTGACTTTGAGAAAATATGAAATGCCCGAGCAGGTTTTGGTTATTATTTTGTTGGTCAAGATTGTATTTTGAAGAGGGAGTCCAGTGGAGACTCTAGGAAGTCTTTTAGAAACAGTTGGTGATGCAATTAAAATCCATCCTGGATCAGTCCAGAGGGAAAAGAGGCAACAGATGCAAGTTTGTTTAAGTGACAATGTAAAAATAATTATAAGCAGAAGGCTTCTTTAAAAATATATACAAAAAGTAGTGAGAGGTGGATTGGGAAATCTCTAAAAATAAGCATAACTAAGTCAAGAATATAATTAGCAGTACTGAACATTGAATTGTAAAGGGTATTTTAACCAGCAATGGATTCTGCTGTTGTTTTTACACTAAATGGAAAAGAAAATGAGAAAGTGATCCACTTAAAACAGAGACTGTAGAACTGAAAAAAAAAAAAAAAAAAGCAGGTTTTGAGAAGAGACAGGAGATGGCAAGCTGCTCAGAGTTAGGATTACATTTCCTAATTAAAGCAATTATGAACACTTAACGTTGCATTGAATGAATAATTCTCCCTTTCTTAAGAACCTTTCCACACTGTCAGACAGCTTTCACAGCCACAGTGGTGCCAGGCTCCCACCTAACTGGAGTAGTCTGCAGGAAGGGGATCTTGGGGTCCTATAGGAACATGTGAAATATTTTGGGGTATCTGAGGAGGTGAGAACCTGGTCACACTCATTAGGGGAGAGCCAATGTGCATGCTGGTGTCATACAGGGCTCCATCCATCCACCCATTCTTCCACCCTTCTTTCTGTGCTCCTACCACCAGCTGATTTATACAGTCCAAGAGAAAAAACTCAGCCCCTGGTTTGTAAAACACATGTATCACTTGAAATTGTAATTTTTTCCTATTAATTTCTCCAGCAGTATCAAAAAGGCAACTCATCTTCTTGAATTTGAGGAAAAGTTTGTGTTCTCAAATGGTTGAGGATTGTAGTCCTCATAACGTAAACCTGATCATAAAGGAGAATTCCTAGTGTCTTGAGAAAAGAGAATTACTAGAATGCAAATAGTTCACAGTTATGAGAGTTCAGGAAAATGAAGACAGAAACTGATGAAGTCTTTTGGAAATTACTTTCCAAGTTCCTTGATGAGAGCACAGCACTAGAAACTTGCAAACATCATGTCATTAGTCTGAGATAGGTCTGTGACATCAATTATGGAAAAATATTAGCAAAAATGTGTGGGGTCAGTGATGGAGCATGCTGTGGTAGTTAATTTCTTTAGAGACAAGTAACATAAATTTATGAGACTTCGATATGGCTTAATTCAATTGTCATTTCCCCCTCTCTTTTTTTGCTATGAAGTCTTGTCTGCATTCAGTATAGAAAGAATTGGTGTAATTTTATTTTTTAATATATACCATTTTCACCTTGGCAGTGATTAATTTCACACAGGAATTATCTTGGTGTAGAAAGCAAAGATATTTTTACTGTTTTCCTTTGAAGACTGAGCATGTTCTCATTAGATGAGGTGAAGCTTCCAGATGCATGATGAGTGCCCCTGCAGCCCATGGGAACACTGGAGACTGCAATTACTGCAGCAGGAGTCCCTTGTTGCAGCCAGGCTGGGAAAAAGGAGAAGAGTTCATTGCAACGCCCAAAAGGACCAGGTGTGGAGATTGTAATGCATCAGCCTTTGAATTTTTATAACTCAAATGATGAGTGGAACGTTGCAGGAATTGCTGTAGTGGGAGCCACCTGAACCAATGGAGAGCAAGCCTAAAGCAGTGCAAGGGCAGCAGTGACCCACCCTGGGCTGGTTTTGGCGCCAGCAACTCCACCTAACACACACCTCTCCTGTGGGGGTCCTGAGTGACCACCAGAACAAAGAGACCCCAAAGTCATGGGCTAAATAAACCCTATGGATATTTTAGGGACACTTTTCAGGTGAGATTCACAGACAAAGGGAATGGCATGTATGACACAAAAGGAAAGGAAGTGGGGAGGTGATTAATGGGATTGTATTGAAAAGGGTGAGACCTGAGTGTGATGTAAGGGGTATGGAATAAGGGGGTGGATAATGTGCTGGTTTGGGCTGGGGTAGAGTTGTTTTTCCCGTGCAGCTTGAACTCTATCCAGTAACATCTCTGGATACTGTTAGTATGGACTAACTCTTCCATGTGGCTGATGAGCACTGACCAGTTCCATTGCTGGTTATTTCAGCACAGTTTACTGCTGGTAGCAAATCCATAAACAAAGTAAATTTTAAGGAATGGTTAGCAATAGGATCAAAAGATGTCACATTACTGGTCCAAATAGGTGAAAACATCATCTAACTTATTGAGTTAGAACACCAAAAATACTGGTTTTAATTATCAACATTTTTGTCTTCAGAAAACAACAAAGGGTGAATATGGCCTTGATATCCCCTTTTGCCCTCAGTTTCTGAAGCTGCCCCAAGTAGGCTGAAGTGCTCAGTTGTGTGTGAGAGGAAATGCATGACAAATAATAACAGCTATAGGAAACTGAAGAGAAAAGAGGCAAAAAAGGAGTTTTATTGTCTAACAGTCCTTGAATTTCTGACTGCATGTAATGGCACTAGGAAAGATAAGCAAGCTGTAGAGGCATCTCCATCGGGATACTGGAATTGAAATGCTATTGTTTGGAATACAAGCTCCTGGCCAGGCTTCAGTTTGCTCACCATATTTGGTTTCAGTGACTTTTTCTAGCAAAAAGTGGTGCCCTGCTGAAGGTACAGAGCATGACATCAAGTATAATTCAAAGTGATAGGAAGAAGATGTTCTTTATGGTGTATAATAAATAACAGGACTATGCCTGGCTGTATTGTGGGTAGTTATATTTATGATCCAGTATATGTCCCTGACATGTGTGTTTGTGGGGTATTTTTTTGGAGGAAGCAATTTTTTTACCTAAATGGAAATTATTGGAAAAGACTGAAAGAAAAATATAAATTAAATTTCCTTTTTTATACCTCATTAGATAAAGCATCTTATAACTGAGCATTGCTTATCTTGAAAGGAGATTCTTAAAGTTTTAAGATCCTGAGGAAAGTTGTTAAACACATTGTTTAACATGAAGTGTGTGAGTTGCATTTTGATTTCTTTAGGTTTACCTGAAGTTGTATATTTATTTAAGTGCATGTTTGGACTGGGACCAAAGCTCTGTGCGGAAGGATTTGTAACTTTCTTTTGTTGCCTTTACTGCAATGAAAATAGTAAGTAGTAGTAATTATTGTGCTGTTTCATGGTCATTATCAAAATAAAACTTTATGTAGCTTGTTGACTGCTTTGGTTAAAAGGCATCTTTTTAGTACTTTAGATTATATAGATTTGCCTTGTTCTTTCAAGGTTCTGAAGCAATGTTAATAAACCATTTCCTTGTGTTTTTTCCCCTTTGGTCTTAATGAGCATCTTGGTAGTAGCAATTAGCAGGACAACTAAAAGGGCAGAGATCAAGCAGTAAAAATTAGCAATGGTAAATATAAAAAAAGAGATTTAAAAATAACTGTTAACCTCAAAAGTCAAGATCTGATAGGATTGGGCTTTTCCTCATCCCTGTAAAAGGCATTACCTCACATAACATCTCTCATATATACAGTGCTGTATGTCAGCATGAAATGTCCAACTAAAGTTTATCTAAGGCTCGAAAACAAAAAAAAAGGCAACAAAAAGAATCTATTAAAAAAAAGCTCTCTGATTTTTGTCTCAGTTTTCAAACACAGAAAGTGTGTTCACCTAGCAAGACACATTAGCAGTGTTTCACATGTCCAGGACTGATTTATGCATTAACCAGCCTGGTTATGCAATACCTGCTCCATAAAACTGATCCAACACAGATTAACCTACAAGAAGTTCACTCCAGGACCCCCTAATCACATCTAGGGCTCATATTCATACAGTCTGCATCAGTTCTGAGCTGCACTCACAGTGAGGCTTCTGCATTTCAGAGCCAGTTCATATATGTACTAGGATCCAGTGTGAGCTACCATCTTTCAAATAAATTGATTAAAAAATGATTAGCCAAAGGGTCTAATAATTTATCATTGAATAGCAATATCTACAAGTTAACTCGCAGGTAAACCCATTACAGCCATATCCCACAATTACTCACCAACAGTTCAGTGCTTATTTTGTTTCCCTAGGGAAAGGCTTGGTGTAAAATGCAGCAATATATTTGACAATAACGAATTATTTTCAATTAATAAAACAATTGGCAATTAAAACCAACATGGTAACAATTTTGCATGGCTGATCCTTCATAAGCAAGTGTGGTGCAAGAAGGCATTCCATCTTATGTGCTCCCATGGGTGAGAGAGGCAATTATAGCAGCAGATATTTTTTAGAAAGGGGAAATTTTATTTGATTGGATGAAAATTTGGAGTGTGTACTTATCTAAAAAAAATACAAAGCAAGGCACTCCAACTATCTTGAATATGGAAGTGAATTTTTTTCAGGATTGTATACCTGGAAAAAATATGGAGGTGAGAACCACGGGATAAAATTGTGAGCTGCTGACAGCCTTAAAAATTGCCCTAATTGAGAATGAGACTGTGAGGCACATCTAACTGTTGATAGGACCTTGAAAGGACTGACACTCAATCTTCTAATTCCATATTATGGAGAGAACCTGCAGTGTCTGTGACCTTGCAAAATCAGTTTGAGCCTAGCTGACTTTTAAAGCCTTAAATCAAGATCCTGCCAGAACGAGATGATTCTTGTAAGAATGATAACCCAGAGATACAGCAAAATGAAATCTAGTTGGGTCTCAAGATGACTTGGACAAACTCGTGCAATGGAAATGTCAATCACATGGCCTCCTGCCAAGGTTAAATCTCAGCTTCCCTGTGATTCAACAGTCTGGACACTTTGGCAATTGTTTCCAATAGAAATAGTATAAAAAAGTGAGAAATTTGTCTTAACAGCTGGTGCAAAGTGACTTGAAATAGCTTTTTAGTTTTACTTGGGAAGTGTTAGAGAAAGGGGAGAAAGTGGTTGTTTTGGGCAGCAACTGATCTCCAGACATATGGGCCCCAAATGCTCCTCTGTTTGCCTATATATTTGAAATGCAGAGCCAAGTCAGAGGGCTGCATCTCCAGCTAGAGCTGGGGGATTCACAAACACTTTAAAGTGAATTTGTTCATTCATAAATCCAGGTAAATAAATTCTCTTTATCAAATTCTCATAATAAATTCCAAATATCACCTTTTACTCACTGACATTTTCTTCCATAATTCCTCATTGCTGATAAATTAGACATGCCAATTTTTAAAATGTTACAACACGAGAAGAACTTCTGCTGAATTATAAGGAGAGTATATTAACAGATTGCCATTGCTGCTCACCCCAAGTCACTGAACCACAGAATGGGTCAGGTTGGAAGGGCCCACAGTGGGTCATCTGGTCCAATCTTCCTGCTCAAGCAGGTGTCCTCGTGACATCTATCACTTCTAAGTGTCAGTCAATAATATGTTTCCTTCCTTGTGTTCCTAGCCATAGCTGGAAAGCTATAACTAGAAGCACCCCTCTCTTAAATTAAATGAAATTACAGCACAGAAAAAGTTTTTGGCTGGACTCCAAACTTAATTTTATTGAAACAAGGAGACATCTTTCATTACATGTAAAAGCAGAGAGGAGCCTAAGACTCATTTCCAATCCCTGGCACCTAGTTTCAAATCACTTATTTATCTTTATGAAATGTGAAGGGTGGGTAACAGAAGTAAGAAATATGTTTACTGGGAACTTTTAAATTCCTGTTTCAGAGGTGGATTTGGTACTAGATACGTTTCAACACTTAGTGGGAATAAATTTCCCATGGTGAGAAAAATTGTCAACACAGGTGGTCCAGGTTTATGTTCTCTTCCCTAGCAGATTTTCACAGAACTAGTTACATTTACCCTAATATCCTGTAATTCCTAAGCGCAGAGAGGTTCATTAGTTCCTAACAAGGGTTTTTGCCTTCACCAGCTGGGTTCCTCTCACCACTGCAGATCCAGGTTCCCCACCATGCCCCACTCTTTTGTCTCTTCCCTGCCACTTCTACCCCTTCTGTACCATACACCCTTTAATCTTTACAATACTCACACAAATGCAGTGCTTAAATTATTTGAGCCTTTCTTGGGTAAAGGCTGGCCAGTGTGAGCCTTTATTGTCCCCTTCCACACCTCAGCCATGCATGTCACAGAGGCAACACCTTCCTAAAACTGTGCTTCTCTCCCAATTCCTTCCTCCCCTGTAATTTCTTGCTGCTGCCCTGTAGAGTGTATTTCCCAGGGAATGCTTTTAAACCTTTGACTGTTTCCCTTACACTTCTTTCTCAATCTGTTCTAAGCAGATCAAATCTGATAGATAGCTGATGTTACAGAAAGAACTCTGCTGGAGTTTTCTGAGAGGCAGAATGTAGTACAGATCTGTACAAAAATAGAAAATTCTGTAAGGCAGTTCCGCTGGGTTCAAAATCATTTTGTCTGTAAAGTCTTTCTGAGTATCTGTACAAAGAATTCTGGTGGGCCATTTGATCTGGGATAAGAAGTAACAGAGACTATATGGAGCAGTGAATTTTTTTTCCTTTAGGAATGCTTGATTGAGATCATTCCTCAAAACACTGTGTTTTGTTTCTCTGGGTACCTATATACAGTTGTGTTTGATGTTTCCCTGTAATCACAGCAAAAGGTGACTTTTAAATTTGTTTTCCAGGATTTGGAATATGTGCTGTGTGTTCTGGAATAAATAACAAGTACAAAAAATGCCTCAAAACTGAGCCTTTCTGTTTTGAGAAGAATGCTTCCACCACTCTTATGGAATCAGAGTGATACCTGCTTTCTCAGGTTAATTCTTTGTCTGACAAGATTCATGCAACCCATGTTCTGGTTGGGAAATGTTTGAAAAAGCCACCAAATGCGTAAAAAGTAAAGGGGAAGAAATAAAAATAAAAAAAAATAAAAAGAACCCCCATATTCAAGGATTCATTACAGATAGGTAAAAGCACACAAAACCCTCTTTGGGTGAATCCTAGAAAAAAGATGGTGTATCCATCCTAGACAAAAAAAACCTAGAAAGAAAATCCCACTAGGTTTTATGAAAACAAACAAACAAACAAAACATCCAATTTCCTTCTCCTTCTTGGATATCTACATACTTTTATCTGTGCTAGTAAACTGGTTATGATCTGGAGGGCTCCTGGGCATGGATGCCAGGTATATAAACACACACACACACACACACACACACACACATACACATATATATATATATGTATGTATGTCCCCTCTGATTCCAAAGAGCAAAGTAAGCCAGCACAGTTCTTCACCTACCACTAAAACACCTTAACTCCTCTCTTTGCAGGGGAGAGCATTTTCTTCATTAAACCATAGAATTCAGTAATTTTTCTGTATCTAAAGATAAACTGATTATAAAGTGAGTATGCATTAACATATTGCCAAAGGTCTTCATAGAAATTATACAAGGTTGAAAAGCATCTCAACCAGGTTTTGTGACAGAAAAAAAACAGGTTTCAAAGCAGCATTTTCAGTGTTTGCTTCCTTATCTGTTGTCAGACATTCTGTGCAATAAGAGTGCTAAATTATGCTGGTTATGTTATTCCCTGATTTAGGTGCTGGTGCCAAGTTAGATAAGAATGGTCAACTTGCAACTTTAGAGTTTCTAGTTATTTTTAATAAGGAGTTCACACAGCTGAAAAAATTGTCTCTGGGTCATAAATTGTGTCTCTTTT
>NW_005054539.1:426890-436293 GCF_000277835.1 Geospiza fortis | reverse complement strand
TCTCTGTGCACTGTCCCTGCCTCTCCCTTCAGGGAATAAAATATTGAGAACAGGATAGGAGAGGCAAAGAGCAGGCATGATCTCCAAAGCATTGCTTGACTTAATTCAAAATGGAGGTGGTGTACATCTTCATGTGTGTTGGGTTTTCTGGTATTTGAAAAAATACACTTTTAAAACTATGGAATTAAAATATTGCTATTAAATTTTGACTGGCAATTTTCTGTGCCCTTTCTGAATTAACTCCGATCTGCTTAGTGAAAATATGATCACAACAGTTATTGAAATATATCATTTTTCAAACACTAGTTATTTCAGTAAATTAAAAATATGGATCATATGTCAGTTTCAAAAAAGAGGAACAAAAAAGTGAACGTGACTTTAATTTCAAATTCTTTGAAATAAAAAAAATTTTAAAAAATAAAAAATTCTTAAGCACCAGTTCTAAATACTCAAAGCAATGAAACACTTATCAACACCCCTGGGAATACTCCCTGTAGCTGAATCAATCTTATTCTCAAGTGCTTTCCTGAGATTCAGTGTAAATTATCTTTCTTAAAAATATCATTCCATACCTCCTACATGTCTTTAATGTGCTTTTGAAGTGTTTGTCATGAAGCTTTAGATGAAACCATTACCAGGATCTCTTTCTCAATGATAGAAAACACCTTCCATTTAAATCCAATCTTCCATTAGACTGTGCCTAATGTTGGATCTGTTTGCTTTGGATTAGATTTTAAAAGAAAAGGTGTGGATTGAGTGAGTGGAAACAATGAGTGAAATTCTGTACAAAAAAAAATATTCCTCATTTTTTGTTCATGAAAATTTGGACAGAAATATTTTGTAGGCTCCTGGGTCAATGTTCTCAGCTCTAACTCCTGCTCCAGCTGGGGATGATGTGAAGTACTGTGAACATCTATCAATTACACTGAACTGTTTTATTAAAACCCAGGCAGTCTCTGTTTTTATGGAGTTTTAAATCTAAGTAATGTTTAAAGCTTGAAGTACTTTGAATCCAGGATGGAACTAATCCAATATCACGTCTCATAATGACAAAGAATTCTTTATTTTGGAGTGTTGTGAACACCTTAAAAAGCCAGTCTCATAGAGTTACAAATTCAGGAAGCTAAGTTACTGTCTTTGCCAATGAAAATGGGCTCCCAGATGAAATTATAACCAAAAAATGGGATTTTTTAGAGCAGAAACATGGGGAACAGATGAGGATTATGATTGTTTTCTCACCAACAATAAATATTTCTGGAATGATCAAGCTTACAGTCAACTCCTGAGGAAACAGTTAAATTCTAGAAAAGGTTCAAATAAAAATAATAAAAAAGGTTAAATAAAATTGATTGTTCTGAGAGATCCTGCATGGTCCATTTAGTTTAGCAAGTAGACAGTTAATCTCATGTCCATTTTTAGGTGGGATTTGTTAAAGAAAAAGATCTCATGACTGAAAGCTATAAAAAGAACCAACTGGACATTCAATTTGACTATGGATGTCACTTTTTTCACTTGGAATACCACATATTGTTTAAGATTTCCTAATAATTTACATCCTAAATTTAAGGTACATAATACTGTTCTCACTATTCAGGTGAAAGTAGAAATTGATACAGTTCTCTGTATTGCTTCACATATAGATGTGATCACGGACCTTTAATTAGAGAGATTTAAAGATGTAGTGCTAAACAGAATTTTTGTGTTTGCCATATTTTAAAATAACAGCAAAGTAGAAAATAGAATGGAAAACAGAAAGTCGGTGTTCTTCCCTATCCAGCTTTTTTTAATATGACATTTGTCACGGCACAGGAATTTTTTACCTTTCAACTTTCCATAGGAGTGGGTTGTGGTATTTCTAAAACTATCTCTCTCTGTCTCTGTCCATCCCCCTCTTTCTCTTTATTCTCTTATTTTTAACCAAAAAAAAAAAAAAAAATATCACTACTTTTTTTTGCTTCACACTCTCAGCAGAAAAATGTGCCTTTAGCATTTTCAGAATGATTGCAACAAAATTGTTCAAAGGAATGTGAGTAAATAATGGTTCACAGCCACAAGTGAGGCTACATTTAAGATTCAAACACTGGAGTTTATCATTCTGATATCAAAGATATGTAGAAATATTTATATTTATATATTCAAAGAGATATACTGTGATGCACTTACAGTTTGTTTTCAGATGTACATCAGCTACTTCAGGAAATCAAAATGTAGTGGTAGCTCAAAAGAAGAGTGAAAAGTCTCCATACCATTCATATTACATATGAAGCAAATGCCATTATGAAAACTTCATTAATATGTAAATTACAACATTTTGATTAGCACTTGCAGACCCCTTTTGTTAAGAAAAGAGATGGAAGGAGCTAACCAGATTGCAATAATTTACATAATAACTCAGTGGTGGCAATGCCACCAAGAAGGGAACCTAAGGAAGGCTATTATGACATTTTTTTTAACAGCTTAACACGGTATTAAAACCAATTGTACAAAAGAAGGACAATATTTTTCTTTAAACTGACAAACTCTTTCATGGAGTAGTGAGATATATTAAAGATAGTCTGGAGCTTATTTTAAAAGAATAGGATATGCATTTGCTAAACAAAGGAATACAAAAGTTGTGTGTGATTGTACAGTGGTCTGAAGGAAAATGAAAAGTGCCTTTGTACCTTGTTTCTCTACAGTTGCTTTTGTTTTGTGTGTTAGATCCTAGTTAGCTTTATCTTTTATCCTTTTTGAAAACAATGGAAATTTTTTCATTGACTTCAAAAGCCTTAGGATTTATTTCTGCACTCTTTGTTTTCAACCTGGAATATGTCAGTCAGTAGGACATGTGAATCTCTCCGATTATCAAATCACAGCATCATAACTGTACAGTGTGGCATTTGAATTTCTAAATTCATATCATGCATCCAAAGATGCCCTTCTCTGTCAACACCTATGAGTGAGTTTTATCAGTCCATAGACTTGGAGTTGCTTAAGCAATATAATGAAGCTAATGCATTATGGTTTTGCTTATTCCTTATACTTTAAATATTCAGAGCAATTAAGTTAATGAAGCCTCTCTTTAAGTACAATATTGTGCTTTTTATATTGCTGGTCTTTTGATGAATGTTTCTATATTTGGACACCTTAAAGGGAGCTCAGTAGCAGTTGTGTTTGCTCAGCTTTTTGGGTCACTGACTGTCAAGAGACAGTGGAGCACTTACAGCTGGCTTACAACAGCATGGCATTTTTTAGTGGTAGCCCAGAAAATAGTGTGTAACAGGAAAAAAGAGAGAGAAAATCATGGGGATTCTGAGGACTTTCATACATTTGCCAAAGTTCAGAGACCTCAGGGCAAAACAGGAGAAAGATAAGAAAAGAAGAGAGTTGAAAAGCAAAGTTCAACAGCTCTGTTTGGTGCCACTTGAAAGTGTATTACAGGCATCATACTAGATTTATCAGAAAAAATAACTGTGATTTTCAAAATTAGTGAGCTAGGTGGCACATTCTGTTTGTCACAGTTCCATAGGGACTTTTTTTGCCCCAGCTAATTTCTATAGAAAGGGTTTCGTGATGTAACCAAAGCAAATATTGCTCCAAGAGTTAAGACTAACAATACAGCTTTTTGCATTAAAAGGATATTCAGTTACACTGGGAAAAGAGTTCCTATGAAGCACGGTGCCCACAGAGAACTTCAGAATAGGAACAGATCAACCTGCAGAGATTTTTTATTTGGCTTTGTTAAATCTTTAAAACATTATAGAGATTTTTAATGTTTTAGAATCCATTGTAAAAAGCACAAAACTTTTGTCAAACTTTGTAAAGGCATTATTCAGGTTACAGTTTAAAAAAATTACCCAAAATAACTGGTCATGCTTATAGGAAGGATTGGGCTTTCAGCTGGTGATAATCAGCCTTGCTCCATGGAATTCAGCAACCTTACACTGGCTGTCTGGTGTTGCAGGCATCAGTGGCAAGGAGTTTATCATGGAAGCACAAACCTAGTTACAACTAATGGCAGATTTTTTTTAATTGATGGGATGACACTCCTTTACAACAGATAAATATATTAATAAGTATCTATATAAGGCATATAGGATGCATGTGAAACAGTACACACAAAGAAATTACCTAAAAAATTCTTAAATATAATTACTAGGTATTATTGATCCTTTAAGACCAGTAAATTTTGACTTACTTTTTTAATCATTAGTTATTATGACACAAACTCCTAACCAGATTAATCTTTTCAATGGATACCACTATGGCCTTTTGGTTTTGAAATTTTATAACAAGCATGTAGTATATTGGGGAAATTCTTAGCCTCCTTCACAGGTATGAACTCTCATATAATAAACAAATCTTAATAATTGGCCATAGATCATTTTTTTGCAGAAAAATCAGCAGAAAATTCCCCATTGTGCCTCCTTGTAAAGAAGAGTTCCTAAGCAGATGAACAGTGGAGGGCAAGCAGTGGTTGGTGACACAGCATGCCAGGTATCTTTCCTAGTTTGGAGGTGACCAGACTTTTTAAATGTCTGGCCCAGCTTGTCTGGTTTGCCTGAACAGTGCATTGTGCAGGCTCAGAAGGGAAAATGTGACATTTCTGTTGTCTTTCTGCTTCTTCTTTCAGCACCTGCCAGGTGCCAGTAAAATCTTTGCCATAAAATATTTAACCTCAAGCTTGTCTGTTTTATGACCAACAACCCATAGCTGCTGAGGCCATCCCAATATCAAGAGACAGGAACTCCAGCATGCAGGAGACCAAAGAACATCCCTTTTTCAGCCAGAGAACATCCCTTTTTCAGCTGCTTTTTCATGTTGGCAGCGTGGGTGTTTTAGGAGCTATTGTGCTATTGTATATGCAAAGAGGTAAGCTCTAATGAGGTCGTGGGATGAATCAGACTTGCTAATCAGGTCTGCTGTCCACATTGCCAGAGCTGCTGCTTCATGATAGCATAAACTGCTCCCCCAGATATTTTTGTTCAACATCCTCTTCCTCCTGTAACTGCTTCATCTTTATTTGCTGAAGTCTGTGTTCTACCACTGTTTTAAAGCATTGTAGCCTCCTCCTGCTCACTGAGAGCAGGAAATGGCAGCACACCTCCTTGTATCCTCATGAAAGTTTCAGAAACATGCTGCTCCAGTGACACTGGTAGCCTGTGTCCTAAAGGGCCAAAACTTTTCCTGACAGAAGAATAGCATATTTCATTGTTAATCTGTGCAATCTACCAACCTTATGACTGCAATCACATACACACAATGACCAGCAAAGTGATACATCATATTCAAGAGGTCTATTTTATTGAAGATGTGGCACAAGTGTGTCTCTTTATTAATCTTTCAGAGAGACTTGGCTAGTCCTGGAGGATTGTGGGGGGATAGAATGTAAGAAAATAAAGACAGTACAGAAGGTAATCTCACCCCTGAGGAGTTGCAGCTGTACTAATTACCAAAGATTTGGAACAGGCCTGCCCTTAACCGGCCACAGCTGTGTCCAATGAGGACGAGTGCTATAAAAGAGTCAGTTAGCTGGTTGAGAAGAGAGTTGTTGGAGTTTGTTGGCTGTGCTGTGAAGAAGAAAGAGTCAGTGCTGTGAGGAGCTGCCCATGAGAAAGCATCAAGAAGATGTGGGAGCTTTGCAATAAGACGACAACAGAGGATGGCACGTGGAATGATCCCAGGCTCATACCTCTGACACAGATTTCTGTATCTTGCTCATAGGCTCCTCTGGCCTGTCATACAATCTGGGCATGAAACTTGCCTGCTCCGTCCTTTTCATATATCCATGCTAATTCTCAGGATGTACCTTCAAATGGGATGCCTGTGGTTTTTCACATTCCAGTGGCACTGTTATAAAATTCTCAGCAACAAGCTGAGCTGGTACATCCTCCCCTAAGTGGCCACTAGCACGCTTGTATTTATGAATGCCTCTTCCTCCTTCCCAGTTCTGGGGTGTTTTGAAGCAGGAGCCTCATAACCCTGCAAAGTACTCTCTGATCCTGAGGTGTTTTAACTGCTTTAAGGAATTTTAATAATTGGTACTTCTTGCAGTGAGCCAGAGATGACAGCCTTTTGCATTTGTGCTCTGATAAGGTGACACTACATGTGGTGCTTGAGGCAGGATATGCCAAGAGAATTGGTGAGGATACAGGACCTGTTAGAGGCCTAGGACAGCTCTCTGCAGCAGGAGAAAAACCCGGTGCAGACCTGTCTAGATGCCTGAACAGTGCCTGATCCAGCCATGGAGACACGCCTGTGTTTTATCTGGTGAGAGGAATTCACCTGTTTTTCTCCAGAAGGGATCCTTCAGGCAAGCAGAGTCGTTGGTCACAGCAAGACAGTGCTGAAATGAAACAAAGAATCATCTGAATTGAGAGTGGAAATTCCATTGATGTGTGCACTAGATGTGATCCAGGGGGATTCATTAGAGACATGAAGATAGTACAAATGCAGTGAGAGTAAGAGTAAAGTAAATGTGCTTAGTCATCTCTTAATCTTTAATTTCGTGAACTCTAAATGATAATCTTCACTAACAAAATTCACTGTAATCTCAGGAATTAAAATCCTGAATATCAAATAATTTTATTTTCCATTATTGACATATTCCTTTCTTTCCCTTTTACCTCCTCACCCCACAACACTGATACAGCAAACAAGTTACAGTGAGAGGGTCTTAAATATTTCTCTGTCA
The DNA here is from genome assembly GCF_000277835.1 of Geospiza fortis. Lineage (NCBI taxonomy): Eukaryota > Metazoa > Chordata > Aves > Passeriformes > Thraupidae > Geospiza > Geospiza fortis. Next base: position 429,620 of record NW_005054539.1, on the reverse strand, counting down.
GTGTAAGAGATTAACTTTGGTCCTCTGCCTTTATTGTGAAACTTGAAAAGGCCTATCTATATTAATTTTATGGTTGTTCCATGTACAAATATAATGCAGATTGTGCTATTGCAGTGTTATTTTCAGCATCTCAAACAGCCATTGTAGCATTCACTGTTTTCAAATATAGAGTGGTGCTCATGTGAAAACAAATTGTGGTGAACAACACTCAAAAAAACATTAATGTGTGTGTAGCAACTTAAAGCAATAACTGTGGCCTTGGACACACAGGAAATCATTCACACAGGCTACAAAGCAATCATTTTGTCCAAGAAGAAAGAAAAATAGGTTGGAGCAACAATTTGTTCTTAAAAACATTGGAATCACTTAATCAATTTGCAGTAACTATCTGATTTATTTGTGTAATAATATGATTGACAATTTACAGCCTTTTCCAATAAATTTCAGAGCTGTGATTTGCTGCAGCCATAAGCTATTTATTTTATAAAGATGACCTTTAATCTCTCTGATGATTGATTAATCAGTATATCATAAATAGAGTCATGAGAGGTGAAGAAAGATTTGCTTGATGATGACCAATCTTCTCTTCCTAAAGAGCTCTGCAGGTGTATCCAGCACACAGAGAGCTTCATTAAAGACAGCAGAGGAGCACTAAGGAAACAACAGTATTTCTTAATATCAGTTCATTAAAAAACACAATGATAAAAATAATCCTCCACTTGTAAAGAGTTAGCCTGTTGTTTTGCAACACATCCTAAATAAGAGGAAGATAGGTAATTAACCCCTGGGCAGAGGAGAGAATGGACTGTGGCTGTGACTTCAACATCCTCTTAACCTCCCCCACTCTGGGGTAAAGCTGAGTAAGTGCTTTATCCCATTTGGTAAACATTGTTTTCAGCTGTTCTACCTAAGGACTAGAGCGAGGCAGAGACTAGCTGAGCTTCTCCCATTTGTCTTTGCCTCCTCTTCTGCTTCCTAGCTATGCACTGGGAAGACTGAATAGTAGGTAGGTATTGCTTATCCTGTTTAGCTAAGTCTGCAGGATTATCTGGGGATGTGTTTTCATGGTTTCATCAGCAGGTCTGAAACTGAACCTGCAGGGCCTCTAAAATGCTGTTACTGTGGGTCCTTTCCTCCTTGGTTGCAGTCCACTTGCCTCTGTTGTGCCTGTGGTCACACAATCAGCTGTGAGTGACATGGGTGCCCTGGCTAGCCCTTGTCCTAAGGCAGAGGACAAGACAGGAAGGAGCAAAAGATTATGGAGAGGTGTGTGATTTTTTGGTTTTTTTTTACAGTTTTAAGCTTTAATTAAAAAAGCATGTGTTTTGGGTTGTTTTGGTGAAAACTTGGTTGCTTACTTCCAAACAGTGTGTTATAGGTTTGTTCATAAAGCACAATTAAATTAAAGTACCTGCCACTGGGTTGTCACTTGATTTGTAGAGTTGCATATGACTGTACCAGAAGAGATAAATGAGAAACCAGGACCACAGCATATTAAAATGAGTGATAGCTGAGGACAGGATGGCAATAGATGGGGAGTAGGTCTACGAAGTTATTCCAGGAACTCTCCCATTCCTGGATTGCAAATTTTTTTTCTTATGAATCATGCAAGTGGCAGATTTGATAATTCTTCCACTCCTTAGCACTGTCTGCAGGCATAGTCTCTTAGAAACAGCAGAGTAGTAAGTCATCCTAGAAAGGGAGGGAGAAGGAGTGCAAACTGCTGAGCGAGGAAAGGGCCAGTTGGAGTAAGGGCTCATTCCCTGAGGGAAAGCTGGGCACAGAGGGCAAGTAAAACCCCAAACATGACCTGTCTCATGCTTTCCTCTTTTTCAAAAACCCCAGCAGGCCATTTAGATCTCTGCAATACCAGCAGTAAGTATGTAGGCTGGCTAGCTGTTTTTCTTTCCAGTCTTACGTTTCTAATACTCAGCATTCATATGGGTTATGGTAATATTGATGGCATAATCTTCCCACATCCTTCTGGCTTTGCAGAGACCTATTTAGTAGCATTTGAGTCTCTGGTGAGTGGCTTTGTACAAGCATGTCCCAGTGAGCAGTTCTGCTTAGTGATTCACTGGATTCTCTGTTAGAAGCTTGATGAAGTGACAGAGTCCTTTTTCTGCTCATGATTTTCACAGACCTTTCAAATCTGATTATTTCACTACTATATATTGCCCAGGGGAATCACAGGTATCTCTCACAAGGTTTTGGATTAAAAGGGAATGCAAAAGTTTTGTTAAAAGTCACAGATGGTTTGATTGTTACGAATGGTAATGTTGTTATATTTATTTTCCAAAAACATCCTCAACAATAGCTGTGTGCTGTTTTGCAATTTACATATACTAGAAGACTGAATTTGATCTGGAAGAAACCTAAATCTTAAGCTTTGAGTTGGCAAAGTTCAATATCTGAAATCCAGAATACAAGCAGGGCTGGCCTGAAATACAGTGATTTTTGCAACTCCACCTCCTCTCCAGCAGAGTGTATGTTTCCAACATATAATTTACTCTGGATTTCGCCTCATTAAGCCTTTATTTTTAGTGAAAAGAAGTAATATTATTGTCAGTCCCATCAAACAGACACTGCCATAGGCTCAACAATGCCATGGAGCAAAGCATTAAGAGACGAAACTATTGCTTTATTTTGAGTCTTAGGAGGAGGAGGAAAGTCATTGGGATTTTTTTAATGCGTATATTAAGTTGGCTGGCAGAACATTTCAACAGGAAT
>NW_005054539.1:368456-426845 GCF_000277835.1 Geospiza fortis | reverse complement strand
ATCTTATGGAGCTGAACTCTATTATTTGCCATAAAAATTAGATGTTACCCAGTTCTAACAGATGTCTTCAGCAGACACATTTTTATTATTGCAGAAGTTTAGGTAAATGGAAACTGAGCCCCAGATTTTATTTTGTAGATTATGGGACTACTGTGCTTTGTGGTTCAGGCTGGAATTTTAAACATGAGTTATAAAAGCTTTTAGAAACCACACTAATTGATGTCTCAGCAGTTCTGCTGAATCACAATAAGAACACAGGCTGCCATGACAAAAAAAAAAAAATTGTTGCAATAACCAGTTATCCAACAAACGGGCTCATTTTTTGCACAATGACTGACACTAGTTAGTGGGTCCATGTTGTGCATCTCCATGGAAGTATTTTAATTAACTGTTCTGAGGAGGCAAGGAAGGGGGTTAGAGGAAAATCTTCCTGAAGATCGGTAATAAAAACCATCTGGAAGATGAATGATGGGATATGAAGCGCCTTTATGAATATGGCCCAGCACAGGTGTTCGAATAAATACAAGAGGGATTAAGACTATCTCTGTATTTGTGTTTTTGTTCAAGCAAATAAAGGTCAGAAACCAGAAGAAACCTTGTTTTGACAAAGCCATTTAAGCTAGGATATTGTATTAGAGTGAAACTGCCCTCTTCAGCTTGAAATGTCTAACATAAATCTGAATATATCTATCTCCTGCAGCCTGTGAGTACAGTTCCTTGTGCCTCTAGCACTGGATTAGAGACCCTGGCTTCAACAGTGCAGTGATATTCCTTTTTCCAATTTAACAATACTATTCAAAGGCACTAGACAGTAAAATGAACTTAATAATTTCAATAATATTCCTCTCTCCCTGAAGGTACAAGGGGAATAGAGTCTTAGATATGTGGATCATGTTTGGTTTATGAACTTTCCAGGAAAGAGTTTGCTGTTTCTTCCTACTTTGCCTTAGGGCATGCTATTTCTGTGATGGGAGAGGTAAAGGCATAATTAAAGAAAGGAGGGTCTTTTTGGTGTTCTGCTTTCCAGTGTGGCAGCATTGTCCAGCAAGATGTCTGGACTTTGTGAGCCCCGAATGGTACTGTGAATGTTGCTGGGAATCAGCTTTTTCATTCTTTTAGAATTATTTCTGCTACATTCATAAGCAATTTTAAATTACAAGCCAGATTGTTAAATATGATGCTTTATATAGCATGTACTTCTCTCAGTAGTGTTTAAAAATAGAATAAAATAATTAAATAATTCCATAAAAAGAAAAAAATGTCTTGGTTTTACTTTCAAAAACCTGCAGTTAGGGAGGTCAATAAAACAACTTACTGAGGTTATTTGTGAAGTAAATCAGCATGAATGAGGTGGAGAACATTGCCCTAGGGAAGCAATCCTATCTTTTCCTCTGTAGTAGACCAATCAAGGGTGTAGTCACTGCATGTGAACCTCTTATGTTACTCTGGTAGTGTAATTAAAATCATCATTTTGCACCTTGACACAATTAATTGTTGTTTTTAATTGCTATGGTAGATAGAACAGAAAAATAATGTATTTTCCATCCTCAATTATCTTCACTAAGCAAGCACTTTATGCGGAAGGATATGCCACTTCTGTACTGCTTTAGAAAACTGTACCTCCTACTTTTAAATTGAAAAGCATTTCTGACTTGGAAGAGGTTGTAAAGGATGTGTTTGTCAGGGACCATATTTCAGTGTGCTTAAAATGGCTTTAGGAAACATTTATTCTCTGAGCAGTTTATGAGCGATGGCTTTGTAAATCCACAGTCGATGCAATCTGCCTTATTTCTGTGGGCCTTGTACATAGTACCATGCACTAATTGCTGGTGTTTTTAGACTTGACCCATAAATCCATGACCTGAAGAAACCATGGTAGGAAGAATGCACTCCTGAAGGCTTCCACGTTTTGCTTTTTTTCCCCCAGCTTTGTTATATTCATGTAAGATTTTGTCTGACCTTTTGAAAATAGCCCATTCATTAAAGGATGAGATTTGATTTATGGGAGCATTGTATTATTTTTTTCCCAAAGAGGAAAGAACTTTGCAAAATTTAGGGGTGTTTGCCAAGTACATCCATTTTGTGGCAGGGTAGAAAGTGGGACAAGGCAAATGCATTGTGTTAACTTTGGGATACAAGGGGAAACACAGTCTGTGTCTTTCCTTTGCCATCTGGAGCACAACAGAAGGGAATCAGGAGCACTGCTACTCTTGTGGAGGGCATCAGCATTTACAAACTTGCATTCTCTTGACTATAAACTTCTTAATTACGCTGAGAGCTGTCCATTGAAGAGTGTCTGCATAAGGAAGTTGAATGAAGGAGACCTGTGTCAAAGCCTTTGGCAATTGGTGATTTTGCCTTCTAAAAAAGGGCTCATCAGCTCCAGGATGTGTCCCTCTGTTGACAGTCAAAGTCCTTGCCTTGACTTTCCTGAACTTGTTGTCCAAGGGAGAAAATGGGAAGAAGACCTATCAGCTTAGCCACATCCAGAGGGAGCACTCCCCTTCCTCTGCTGCTGCCCCTTCCCATCTTATTTCGGTGGGAGTGATGAGAAATTAGCAAAACAGAGAATAAGAAGTAACACAGAGGTTTAGAGGTGCTGCTGAACACTGGAGGTGAAGCATTTTGGTGTCCAAAGAGCTGAACTGTGATCAGAGACAGTGGGGAAACTGAGGCAGTAAAAGAGGGCAGGTAGGTGACTGCAACAAGGAGCGTGGGGGTGGTAGAGGCTTATTTGGGCTGCGGGAGAGGATGCAAAAACACTGGTGGATAAGCATTGTATTCAATGAGATATTTTAAACCCCTGTTTTATCATTCATCATGTTTTAATCATTTTAAATTAAATAACAGCAGTCCTTTTGGCCATCAGCTGAAGTATGAGCTTTACATTCAATTATTTCTGCAGTCATATAATTAGTAGTTCAACAGTGCAGACATACAAAGAGGAAGAGTGAAAGTTGAACATGCAGCCCTAAATTTGTCATTTTCTGACTTTTCAGTCCTTGACTTAGTAACCTGAATGCTCATCTTTTAAGGTGAGCTTCATGGGGAATATGCTTAAATTTTCTGTTTCATGAGCTAGTTCCTTTGTTCAGAAGATTCAGTGCCGAGGTAAACTGTCAGAGCCTTGACAGCTGGCACCACAACAGAAATACTGGCATTTTTTTAGGCTTCTCTCATAGATTAACTCCTCAAAGAGCTTGCACACTTGAGTGGCAGACCCTTCCAGATTCCACTTCATCATAGTCAACACTTTGACTTTTGCTGAGGAGAGATTGCTTGGGATTCATTTGTGCTCTGCTGCGTTTTTAAAGCATAGAGCTGATTTTCTAGCCAATTCTTTCTGGAAATGGCTTTTTCCTGGACAGAAATTGAAAGAATTGTAGCCCTGTCCAGTGTGGCTCCCTGGGTAGGAACAGTAGTGAGGTAGCTGAAGATTTCAGTAGCTCTGAAACCTGTTTCTGTAGGTTTAACATGAATTGCTTTGAGATGATTGATGAATTGTTTTTCCATACCAGGGCTAGTGGGAAGGAAGAAAAATTTTAGCTGTGCAGCGTTTGTATGTATGTAATTATGAAGGGTATAACACACCCTCAACTGCTGCATGTTGTCCTATGGCAGCTTTTCTACCTGCCTCTCAAACTGAGCAATTTGAGTGTGATTAGGTGCAAAATGCAATCCCAAATACTGAACAATGCAATCCCAAAAATGGAACAATGTAGTCCTAAAAATGGAACAATAGGAGTTCCTACCTCAGGAAAGGCTGGGTAAATGTGCATTTCCATGTTACACACTGGTAGCGATTTGTTTGAACCATGTAAGTTACCTTATTACTGCACTACAGAAATAGCTCTTTGATCTTTTTACTTTTTAATTTCCCATTTGTCCACAAGCTTTTTTCTCACCCTTTCAACCCAGCTAATGCTCTAACCAGGAATGAATACATTACTCTGCTGAAATTTGAACAGAAGGCTAATTCCTAATCAAAATAGGCACTAATTTCTTTCAGTGCAAATTATCATCATTCATTGCAAATTTGCTCTCCTTGAACTATGCCAACATGTTGTACAAATTTCAGCACTTGGAGCCAGCTTCCTATATACATCAAATCGAATAATATACCATTGGCTTTTTATTATTTCTGTTGCATATTTTCATGAAAAGAAAATAGTGTCAAAGACAATGAATAAATATTGTTACTGCTAATGGTATGATGAAAAGAAATATTTAAACTTTTGTTGGGGTTTTATACCAATAGCAGATTTTTCTTTTTTTTTTTTTTTTTTTAAGAAATCCACTGAAAGTATTGAGAAAGTCAATAATATGACACATTGTTTATCTGTTTGTTGCTGAAAGAGATTGTCCATTAGGAATACAGAGCTTTCAGGGAAAAGATACTGCTGAGGTACCAGTGGAGATCTTTATTCCAAGACCAGTGGGTATTATTTTACAAGCATTGCAAAGATGACATTTGATATTATGAAAAAGACACAGTGATCAGCCATGCTGGGAAACTGGGCCTCCCAGTTGGTGTACTTATGTGTTTTAAATAGCTTTTGTGGTCTTCTAGGTGTCATCGCATGTATGCCTACACATACACTATGTCTTCAAACACCTCTTCCCAGATACAATAGCATTTTATAGCACCATCTGTCCAAAGGATGGATTTAATAGATTTATAACAATGCCATCAGGCAAATAGCTCTGCAAGTTGTGAGTATGGTTAAAATATACACAAAAGATACAAACATTAAACACAGCAATTACGGTTTTCTTTTTGAAACGCGTGCGTGTCTGGATGCAATTCCTTTCCTCTGGTGCTGAGTTATAGTGCATATCTCTATGCAAACAGGATTTGGATTATTTTGTTAATAATGGTTTTTGTTCTTTTGTTTGCTGGTTTTTTTCTTTCAAGATAGAAATCTCTAGTCTAATATAATGTTCTTACATGTGAAAAACATTGATTATAGTGTAAATGAAATAATTGAAAATATAAAATGTGTGAAATCTAATTACCTGCTGCTGAAGTGTCTGCTTCAAATAGTCTAGCACTGGGGCTGTTTTATTTATGGGACTTACTCTTTAGGAAGAAGAAACTGCAAAAAGTGAGGAACAGTATATTCCAGAAATTAAAACATCTTGGAGTGAGATACCTAAAACTGAACATCTGCCCTGCTTCTTTTATTTTAAAATTAGTATTTTAAAACTGTTTAAAAACAGTATTTTAAAATTAGTAAAATATTTTCCAGTAGGAAGTTCGTACAAGACCTTTGATTTGTTTGCTTTTTAGTCCTGGCTTTGGAAAGCTCCCAAAGAAAGTATTTAACGTGTATGCAGTTACCTGAAAATGTAGGAGATGCTCCTTATTGTAAAAGAAGAAGGTGATGGGATATTTCCTAAATCCTAGGCAAATCACAAAAAGGCAAGGCTGTATTTCACTTGACAATAAGATGATCTTAAATGCTATAATTAAAAACAAGAGAGTTACTTTCATTAAATAGTGAACCCCCATTGTGCCGATTATCCTCATGATGTTTTGCATAATGCCTGTGAATCTATAATGCTTAAAGATACAAGATTAAACCCTCTGTAAAGTGAAAATATAAAATGAAATATGCTTGTGAATCTATAATGCTTAAAGATACAAGATTAGACCCTCTGTAAAGTGAAAATATAAAATGAAATATGCTTGTGAATCTATAATGCTTAAAGATACAAGATGAAACACTCTGTAAAGATAGTGGGGAAAAAAATACCACCTACCCTTAAAGCATTAATTGAGGGGGTTTTTTGTAGTGTTATAAGCTTTCTAGATAACTGATAGAAAACTTCTGTTCACCTATACTAAGGGTGAGTATTTATATTCTGAGGAGAACAAAACGTTTTCACAAGCAATTTTCTTAGCCACAAAAAATTTGCAGGAGGGAGGAATCAGATTTATTGTATTTATTTCCTTCTAGTTTGGTAATGCATTTTTGTAGTTGGGGTGGATTTTGGGGGTTGTTTGAGTTTTTCTCCCAGTGTTGGCCAGCCCTGTAGGCTCCCCGATGTCCCAGCCTTGTTCTGTAAACCCAGTAGAACAATGAAATGCTAGGAAGGTACCAGAAGAGGTGAGCTGATGTACAGGGGTTTGAGATGTCTCATCTGCTGTGCTGTAACTTGCTCAGCCCTATACAGCCCAGGCAGAGATGACCACAGCTAGAACTTGTTCAGAAAACAGCCAGCAAGAAAAGGAGTCTTATGGTCAGGCAAGAGGAGCAATGTTGTGAAACTGTGCAGAAATAGTATTTAGGTGCTGAAGCTGTTTCCAGCAGTGCCCAGTGTACCAAAGACCACGGCAGCATCCCCTGCTGTGGTACCCAGTGAGCTCCAGAGCTCCCTCCTGTCCCCAAGGAGAGGCAGAGGGGAGGCCCTGGGGCAGGAGAGGGGAAGCTGTGACCTGGCTCATGTCTGTCAGGTTTGTGTCCTCCCCTGCCAGCACTGTCTGCTCTCATGCCAGATAAAACAAGCCCCCTTCCCTTGGCTTGGCCTCTGCTGCTCATAGGCCCATGGCCAGCTTGCCTTGCAGTAAGTTGTGGGATAAATCTTCCCATCATGCCTGCAAATGATGTCCAGTCATTTCTTATTTTTAGGCATATGTTTTTGGCTAATCTCTGCTGCCTGAGGCACGAGCCCTTTGTGTTCCTTTCCACTGTAATCAAAAAGAGCCTGAATGCAGAAGATGCCAAGAGACATCAATTTCCCTGGTGGGCAGTGTAAGCTGAGTGTGTTCATTGACTCCAAAGATGTTTAACACACTTCTAAGATTAAGCCCTGAATACCTATTTATCCAAACCCAGTGCTTGCAGTGCAAAGGACTGCATTTCATTTTTATTAAGGATTAATACTATATTTTAAAATTAATTTTCCCCAGCAGCAGTGAATTTTGAGGCTGCAAAAAATGCACTGTGTCCTAGAATCAAGATCACGATGTTAGTTAGTCCAGATGAGCTCCACAGAACTGCAGGCAGCCTAAAGCAGTCTCATCAACAGAATCCATTCCTTAAGAAAACTTAAGGAAACAATTATAAGAGCCTTTTTGTTCTCACTCCTGGATTTTATTATTTGGGGGTTTTCTTAGTAGCATCTTCCACACATCCTTTCCCTCCTCTTTTCTTTTTACTGGACAGTATCAGTAGTGCTAACCTGGAGTTGTCAGTGTTTTGGGGCATACCAAATTTTGAATGTTTAAATTCATTTTAGAGGCAAGGCAGGCAATTAAATAATTTCCATTTAGTGGCTACAGTCTGTGTACACAGCTCTGAGGACAGAGGGGTGTTTGTATGCGTGCATCAGTTTCTGTGTGCATGAGAAAGCTCCTAAATAATAGCAGCTTCTTTCTTGTACAGAGTATTTTGCATGTGAGTGTGTTTGTAGAAGTGTCTGTATGTATTTCTCATTGTGATGTGATAATAAGAGCTTTAGAATAGCAGCAACACAGCTTCTGGGTGCTAGAATACAGTACCATGCTGGATTGTCTGTGTTGCAAGTACACAATGGCAGTGTTGCAGCATGCCAAAATATCTTCCTCAAGGAACCTCGTTTTATTTCTCTGAGTATCTAAATAAATTATGAAAAATATAAAATACAATTCATGAAGTACATAAGAGAAGTGCCTACAAAGCATGGCAGATCTCAAGGAAATGTTGATGTTTTTAGTTCTGTCATCCATCACCATAATGAGTGCCAAAACTCCTTTGAAAATTAGCTGTCTGTGATTAGGCAGGTTTCAGAGTGCAGGTTGTTTCTGTATCTGATTCTGAAATATATTAATATGAATGTTATGCTAATTTGTCTACTTTTGACCTCGAGCTTATCTCAAAGATTCAAGAGGATATTGCCTCATTAAGTATCTCACTTGCAAAGTAAAACTACCTTCACCTTCTCACTTCATTAGATGGAATCGTTACTTTTTTTCTTTTGGGGAAGAGTGAATAAACAAGAGTCCTTCAAGATGTATTGCTTATTTCTACCTCAAATATAGCTATCTTGTGCATACATAATAGAGGTATTAAAATTAGTATTCAGCTCTAATTCTCTCCAGTCTAACTGATAGAGTTTTGATGAGTTTTGGAGTTTCTGCTCTGTCTGGGAATTTTAGTGATGAGGTAAGGGAGACAGACAGCAGCTTGGTTTTCATAAGCTGAGTTGACCTTGCAGGACATGGAGGCATCAAATGTTTATTGTGAAACTGAATAAATGTTCCTAACAGGCAATGAGTATGCGTAAAGGAAAACAAAAACACAGACACCTTTATAAATATCCCAGACTGACCAGGAATTCATATTATTGCATTTCTCTAGGACAAAACCATCTCTCTCAAAATGTATGACTCGCATTTATTTTTAATATTGTAATTTTGATTTCTGCCTTTTCCTGACATTGCAGAGAGGATATTTCCCTCCCCCTCACCCCCACACAATCAGTGGGACAGTTTAGCCAGATTGTCCTCCCTCCATAAAATATTCCCTCCCTCTTACCTGGAGGTAAGAGTGGAATTATCTAGTGGAATTTGCATCCATGCAATGATCTAAATTGCATAAAATTAGATTGTGTTGAAAATTCTGTTCAAAGTCATTTTAAGTCATTTGACTTTGAACTCTGTGATGTTTTTTATTTAAAACCTAAATGAAAAACTAGAGGAATACAAATTCTTTACATATCCTCACTGTCTGTTTTTAACTCTTTTCTGAGTCTTATATTTGATTGTAAACTTAATTTTTAGAAAAATGAATAAGAAAGCTCTTTCATCATTTTACCCCTATCACTAAAAATAAAGTGTGCAAGCAACTTCTCTAAATACTTCTTTGTCTTTTCAAAAATACTTCTTTGTCTTTTCTGCCCCATTGCAGGTCTGTTCAACTATTGCAAAATCAAACTGACTCCTCTCTTTGACTTCTAATATCCAAGTGATCCCTCAGTCTCTCTCAAGGAAACTCTCTAGCACTGGGGATGCCCCCTAATTTTGATTTACTTCTGGCAACAGCTGCAGGAATCCAGGCACTTAAAGTGCAGCCCTGCTCCCTAAACTCTGTAATGATTGCTTATATCATTTGATTTAGCCCAGTGAATGGCCCAAAGAAGATTAAAATGCTTCCTTCTGCTGAGCTGAGATATGCTGCTCTGCTGAAATATGTCCCTGACCTCTTCTGCTGATCTGTCACGTGAGGCTAATAGCCCCTCTAAGTGTAATCCTGCCTAGTGGGACTGCAAAGGCTGTGCTTCTTCATGTGTTCCAAGTGGTTTGGTGTGCCTTCTTTTTCCTTTCCCCTTCCTTTTAATCTCAGTGAAACACTTTCTCCTGAGGGTAATGCCACATCCCTCTGGCTTCATCTTTCCCTTCTTACCAAGTGCAGCTGGCACAGGTAATTTCTGCAAGAAGGACTCACACACCTGCCTTCAGCCAGGGGATGTCCTTGACTTACAGAAATGTCCTACTGCTACCCAAGGGGAAGGTGGGACCTTCCTGCAAGCCAGCTTCTCCTTCTGGGCCAGTTCCAGAGAGCCTCACGTGCAAAACACTGCCCAAGGGTTTAAAATGCACTTGGATATATTCATTTGAACCAGATTGAATACTTGCTGTTTCCAGTCCTGTACTGCTCAAACATCCTGTGGGTGTGTGTCTCATTCCCAGAGCAACACAAATTTCCAATCAAAAAGATTGAAAATAAATACTTTAAAAGTTACTTTAATAACTAATCAATTTTTTTAGTGAAGAATATTTTAAGTCCTGTGATTACTTAAGAAAATTTCAGTCACTGGGTGATCTATGTGAGTGCACCACAGTGAAAGTGTGCTGCCCTGCTTTACAGGGCAAATGTAGACCTCTGTGAAGGTACTGTAGAGGAAAAACTAATATTTTCTAATTCTGTAAAACTTGGCCTTTATTCTAGGAAGGAACCAAGGTAGTGTAGCAAAGTAAATGGTTGAAGGTCATTGAATGAATGATAAATATCAAGCCATATAGAGAGCAGCATAACCCCCTGATGGAACTGGAGCAGTGCTTATCTATGCACACTGACATGATGCTGTTTATTTTAGGGATAAAAACTAAATTACTTGTATATCCTCTTGGCTATCCCTTCCTTCATACTCTCACATATTTCTCATGGCTTTTATTGCACAGAACAACAATGCTGAGAGATAAGAGTATATAAATCTTATTTGGGCCACTGGAAAGTATTTGCACACTTTTTTTTTCTTAGTTACTATGTGTTGAGATAATGTAAAGCAGAAATGCAAATGCTTTCACAACTTATTAATTTTTGAAGAAAAACAGCCAAGGAACAAACAAAACCAGAACAAAACACAGTAAGTAGCAACATAAAAGCCAAGGCTCAGTGCTGCCTTGGCAGCAGTCAGTTAGTGTTTCAGTCTCAGATATTCCAGTGGAATCTGCCAGTGCAGCCAGGGGTAATATTTGCTAAGAAGTCAGTCAGATGTCAGCTTCAGCTTCTTAAAATTGCTCTATGTGCTGCTGAGAATGATGGCAAAATCCTCTTCTCTGTTTCATTATTTACAGTTCACAAATATTTCTGCCGTTTCAACGATCTGTCCTATATACAATATTTGTGTTGCCATTTTCTGGAATTCAAATTTTTGAATGGTACATCAATTACTTAGATGCTAATTTCAGGGGAATGGGAGGGGCAGAGGTGGTGATTGATGGAGGGAGTCTCTAGTGTTTCTCTTAACAAAGTAACAATGCCTGATACTTGTTATCCTCCTATTTCTTATTGCTGCTTTGCAATATGTTCTTGGGAGCAGAAGGTATTTACTATGGGAACTTAAATGTCTTTATTGACAAATAGCAGGAGACAGACCCTCAGGAAGAGTGCCTTCATTAGCATGCAGCTTATACTATTTTTCAAGAATATGTTTGAGCCTTTACACTTTTTTTTCTGAACACCAAAATGCTGATAGCAAATGACAGCGGGAATAAGTGCAGCTGGCAGGATAAAACCAATGGTTTAAAAAGCCTCAATCTGTTTTCCTGATCTGTTTTCACCATGTGTGATACAGTCTTAAAAGCTATACATTTTTTAAATGATGGATGCAGTATTTATAGTTGTGATTTTTATATTTCCTTTTGCCAAGAAAGGGCAAGGAACTTAATTTTATATCACACAATTTACAAGCAAGGTATCACAAAGTTCTTTTCCAAGGGACTGCTACTGGGTGAGGACAGAAGCCGTGGGAACGTGACTGTAATAGTAACTGCTTCATTTTAAATCCTCAGCTTCTTTTTTAAGAGCCTCATTTTGTGTAGACCTTTTATTGATGCAAAAAGAGAAAGGAAAAGAGAATGCAAGAGAGTGCCTGGAGGGTTTTCCTCCACCTGTGTGAGCAGTTACCACCCCTGTGCTCGGCAAGGAGCAGGAATTCCTTGCCCCTTTTTCCCTGGGAGGATTCCCAATGGCCACTGACAGCAGAGGAGTTCCCAGGGGAACCCTGCAGGGCTCCTCTGTGCCACAGTCTGCTTTTCCCAGGAATTCATCCCCTGCCTCAGAGTGCTGATGAGGTTACAGCACAGAGGATTGTAGCCACATTTCTCTTCACAGAGAAAAGCAAGGCACAACTTCCCAAGAATGTTTCTGAGATTCACATTCTCTGAACCTCAGAGAAAGGTAAAAGAATTCTTATCTCATTTATTGCTCCTGTGTTGTTCACAAGTGGAATGCATTGTGGAAGATTGTTTAGCTGAAGAGAATTGATAATTGGATTCTGGTGTGAGTGTTTTGATTCACTGACCAATTGAATCCAGGTGTGTGTGTGTGTCAGGACTGTCAGCTGACAGTCATGAGATTTTGGGCACTTGGGTGCTTGTGCAGATTCAGTTTAGATGTAGTGTAATATAGAATAGAATAATATAGTATAATAAAGTAATTAATTGGCCTTCTGATATCAATGGAGTCAGATGCATCATTCCTCCTGCACGTCGGGCAAAAATATCACTGATAAGTGCTGGGCTCACAGGCCATGGCCAGATTTGTAGCACTGCACTCACCTATCACATCATTTACTTTTCCTCTTCACTTCATATGCTTGAGGACTTCCTGGCCTCTGTCTCCCCGATCAAGGAGGGCTGACTAATAAGAACAGGTTGCTGTTAGGGCTCTTTCTGCCTGTAAAATCACATTGAGAAATGGAAAAAAAAACCCCTGGTTTTAATTAGGAACTAATAATCTCCCTAATGGGACCTGTGGGCTACTTTCTGTGAGCAGGTACTCAAACGTCTTCCAGACCAGGTCCTCTTCCTCTCACTGGCAGCCAAATGAAAGCCAAGTCCTGCTTGCAGTCCCTTCTGATGGATTTGAACTAAATGAGAGAAGATATCACCCCAGCACATGGAAAAAAATCACCTTGTCTCTCCTTATTAGTTCCCGAACTAGTTTACTTCTTTCTGCGAGCTGCATAGTCCTTAGTACCTCTCATTCCTTCTTACCTTATGTTCTCAGAGCTGCTTGCCTTCTCTCCTGCATCTGTAATGCTCCTAAATGCGTTTCAATAATAGCCATTTATATCAAAATTGGCATCTAATCCCTGTGCTAATCCAAGAACTAAGCAGTGCAAAGAGATGAAAAACAGGTGACATGGATGTAATTTTGGAAAATCATTATATATTTATTTCTAAAAGATGCATATGATACATGTTTTATGCCTATCTACACATGGGGGGAAAAGGTTTTTAGAATACACGATCATGTAGTGATGTAGTTCAGTGCTTTAGCTTGAAAAGATGATCATGAAACAGAAAAACACAAGACTGCTGTTTCAAAACCAAAATAAAATAGTAAAAAAAGAGGCAGGATCCTATTTACTTATTTTATATTTGTAGGTTATGAGAGAAAATTTTTTCATATATAGTGTTTACATCACCAGGGGTCTAACATACTACCTGTTAAAATTAATAACAGATAGCCCAAAGCTCAGTGGCCAATCTATTAAATATTTGGGAATCGTGCCATTAATGCTAATATCAAAGTTGACAATTTCGAAAGCAAGTAACATTATATTTTAGTGTAATTTATTAAATTATGGTAAACTATATAATGAGACCTGTAAATATGTCTACAGTAAAAAAAAAAAAAAATCAAGGCTGCTTGCCAAGCAGTCTTAGTATGGATTTAAATAGATGGTATTAAAATCTGTAGCATTTATTTATTTATCTTTTCCTTTTTTTTTTTTTTTTAATATATAATCCTGGGAGAAATCAGTGAATTGTGAGAAGGCTTCAGTTCAAATACAGGTTTATAGTTACAAGAGAGGTGATGGTTACAGTGATGGTTTAGTCACTGATATTTTATCAATCTGATATATTAAAGTTGGGACACAGTCACTTATTGATGTTACAGTAAGATGTATCAGCTGTATTAATAAATTTAGCTTCACATTTACTCTTATTGATGTTATGTCAGCATAATGTAATAACAGAAAAAGTAATTGTGTCTTAATTTTGGGATTTGCAGAGGACAGTCATTCTGTTCTATCCTGAACTGGTACCTGGGCTTTGAAATGCTTTGACAATTTTATACAGAATTTACCATTGTGACCATTTGGGAGAAATACAAAACTGTACTGAAATGTCTCTCTTTTTATGTGCAGATAAACAAACTCCCTTGGTTTGGATGCCATTTTTGGCACATAGTTTATCCACTTCCATGTGAACACTCCTGTCTTTTCTTTGATAATGACAAAAATGTTGTGACCCAAAACGGCGCTTCTTCAAGAACTTATGGGAAAATGATAACATAAATTTGTGTCTGGTTTCACACTAATATTTTTTCCTGCTTCTCTGTTAATGTCTAAATATGTTCTTCTGCTTTCTTCTGTTCTACTTTAATTCAGTCTACTGACTGTCCAGTAATACAGGTTTTTGCCTTTATAGTCTCTGATTAAAAAAAAAAAAAAACAAAAAACCCAAGTAATCAAGGCCTTTACTGCAATGTCACTTTCTGGCTGTGCATAGATTTGTGTCAGGTAGGCACAAATGGTATTTCTTACACATTTAGGTCCTCACAGGGCAGGCAGGTAGATGACAGAATTTCTCCTGACAGCCCAAAGCAAACTGATACAATACAAATGAGTTCATTTAGAAGTTACCATCCTCTTCTGTTACTGATTTGGGATGTTCCATCTGCTAATAATGTATTTGTTTACAGCAAGTTTCTTCCATTCATCTTTAGCCTATTAGTGGCTTTTGAGAATTTTTGGCATGTGGTCAGTTATTCCAGAGGTCTCATGGCAACAGCTGGAACACGGGAAAATCTGTGCAGCCTAGAGATGGTTTCCAGACATTTTGTTTCTGTCTCGTATATTGAAGTGGAAAAAATCTTTCTTTGTGGTCAGTCATGAGAATATTTTTGACATCCACTACTTCGTGAGTATGCAAGGACACAATAATCTGGGTAATGATGAATACCAAGTGTTTTTCAAAGACTGGCACTCTGCCTCATCAACACATCTGCCAAGATCAGACTTTTTAATATTAAGAAAAGAACAGTCTATTTATAAAGTATAGAGATCTTGGGCTTTCTGAGAGCAAATTTTGCCATTCTAAGATGAATGAACACAAATGAACAGGGAGCACTGCAAACACAGAACTGTTGTGGGTACATTACAACCTCAATACTCATGGCATTTGATGTAGAAATCAGCGCAAATGGAGAAGACCCTTTGTGTTGCGAGTTTTACTTTGTCCTTAGAGCATGAATCCCACATTTTTTCTTTCACTTTTTGACTAAGAGGAGTTCTGAACTTCCTACATTCAGTAATCAGTGCAGCCCAGATGACTCTGCTATCCAAAAGTCTGTCTTTTTGAAATAGAAAACCATAGTTTATTAATCTCTGTTTAAATTGAATTCACTCATGATCACCACATTCAAGGTTGTTTTCTGCAATCAGCTTTCCTTTTCTATCCTTGCCACTTACCAAAACCTCATCTAACAACAGCACAGAATTGTATCTTGCTGACTCAGGAGGTATTTGGTGGTCTGTTTACTACTGCATCCTGAAATAACTGCACTTTATAATTGTACCTAGCATTAATTAGTCAGTCTGTACTACTTGCCCCATTTCTGTTACGTCCACATTTTACTTTCTAGTGCATATAAGTTTTAACATTTGTGTTATAATTAAGCTATTCAGGATTAAATTTTGTATTTTTTCTTTTAAAATATGTGTAAAACCAAGTTTTGATGGCTGATGCTTATTAGTGACTGAAATTTCTGGGTGGTTTTAGCCTTTCTTTCCTTGGACAGCTTTAGAGACTCAGAACTTTCTCTCTGGGAGTTGATACTTGGTGCTGTCCTGTCCAGAAATTATAATAATGAAAAAGATATCTGTAGAAATAGTCAAGCCCAGCAAAAATCTAATGTTTGCTGATGCTAACTAATTAAAATCAAATCCTAGAGAGCTTGATTATAGTTCTGTCTCTTTAGTATCTCCTTTTCCATCCTATAATGGTATTTCCTTTTTCTGTTTCATTTACACTGTACACAAAAAGCTCATTGGTTTCCCACTGTCCAGCCAGCTTCTGTCCTCCAGCTCACTGATCCTCCCATCTTCATTGCTGAATATCTGTTACCTGTCATTTTTCTTTTGTGTACTAAAGCCAGATGGAGATTTACCTGACTTTTTTTCCTGACCTTCTCCCACTACTACTTTGTCTCTTTTTTTGTCATTTAAACCTCATTAAATGCTATTTAGATGGCTAATTTCTTTTTTTATTTGTCACTCAGCATTTGTGCCAAGGTGTGTTTGTTGGCATTTCAGATGGAGACCTGGACTCCTGGGACACTCATTTTTTAATGAGCAGCCTGTTTGGTTAGATGGTAAACATGTAGAGAAAATCAATCACTTCAATGCATTTATAGCTCAATCTTATTAAGAATACTTTTTATTTGCTCCAGACACATTCACTTCTTATTTCTGGGTCCAACCGATTCCAACCATTTCAATCCAGTTCTAATCAGGTCTCCCCACCTCAAACCAGATAAAACCAGTTTGACCAGGATCAAACTGAATCAGACAGGATATAACCAGATCCCACCAGTTCAAACTGGATCTAACAGGTTGATCCAACCAGTTCCAAACTGGTTAAAAGTGAATCCAATCATAATCAAACCAGATTAAACCGATCAAACCAGTTCCAACCAGTTCAATCTGAATTTTACTGGTTCATCTGGTTCAAACTGGATGCAACCAGTTTAAAGGCTGAAATCCTGGTTTTTAGAGCCCAAACTGGGAGATGTGGAAGAAATAGGGTCAATTTGAGGGAATTGGGGCAAATTTTAGTAACTGTAGGGTGTTTGGTTGGCTTTTCATGGGATTTTGCAATATTTAGGGGGCATTTGGGGAGCTGGTTGAAATTTTCATGCTTTAGGGGAATTATGTGTAGATTATTTATAAATTTGGGGGCATTCTAGGTGAACTTGGGGAAAATTTGGGGGAATTTTCACATATTTTGAATGAATTTTGGTCTATTTTTGGTGGACCTGGCTAAATTTTGCATTACTTTTGTTTATTTTAGGTGGATATGGTGGTATTTTGAGTGGATTTTGATGAAATTCAGGATTTTGTAGGATTTTTGGAGTGAATTGAGGATTTTTATGCAAATATGGGGGTATTTAAGATAGATTTGGGGGAATTTGTGCGATTCTTCAAGTACTTTGTATACATTTGGGATGATTTAGGGGCATTTTGATGGGAATTTGATGAGATTTTGAGTGGAATTTTGAGGAATTTTATAGGATTCTTGGGATATCTTTGTGACAATTTATGTGAATTCACATGGATGTTGGGACATTTTGGATGTATTTTTTTTTGTCTATGTGGGGGCATTTTGGTTGGAATTTAGGGTATTTTGGTGGAATTTTGTTCTGTTTGATGGAGTGTTGGGGAATTTGGGAATATTTTAGAATATTTTTGGTGTGGATTTGCATGGATTTGGTGGCATTTGTGCTGATTTCTGATGGGCTATTTTGATGGGATTTTTAGGACCTTTTGTCTATTTTTATGGGATTTTGGGACCATTCTGGTCCCAAATGGAATTTCAGGCTATTTTGATGGAATTTTCTAGAATTTTGTGAACTGTAGCCCTCACTGATGCTTACCTGGCCCATATCATTGCAGAGGATCTTCTGATTTGTCACTTTACCTCCGATTTACAACAGAAAATGGATGAAGCTGCAATTAGAAAGTGAAGCAAGATGTGCTTTTTTCAGATTGAGTTGAGGCTTTCAGAAGAGGTTCCCCCATTCTGCTTGAAGTGAAGAGCAACAAAGCCCTGTAGTGGTCTCTGTTCCACACCTTTGAAGATTCCAGGCTGAGGATAGAAACACAAGGAATGCCAAGGATGGTTTTACTCCTGGGGCTGTCAGCCACAGAATCCTGGTTTATCCATTCTCCTGCCATAGTTATAGTTCCTGGGCTGTGCCCATTGGGAGGAAATTCAATAAAATCCAAATCCTTGTTAGCAGTATAGAAGGATCACCCAGGTAGAAGAGTTGGCTCTCCAGCCACTGAGCATGTGCTGTTCTGAGATGATGTACCCCACACTGGGAAGAGAGTGTAGGTTTGGAAATGTGGGAAGAGCAAAGCTGCCTTTACAGATCACATCACAGGGTAGACAGCAAGCCACGCTGGAGTGCTGAGCTGACCTTTTCAAACCTGATTTTTTTCCCCATCTCCAGCTTTCCAATCCCAGCTACAGCCAGAGAGGGACATTCATCATCATTTACCATCAATACTGCAGGAGGGGAAGCAGAAGGCACTCCTGGTCCCATCTCCACATTTGTCATGACAGAAATAATGGGAAAGCAGAGCTGGCCATAACAATCCAGCCTCTTCCTAAAAGTGTATATCGCTGGCAGTGACTTTACAGCAAGAGAGCCTGGCTGCTGCTTTCCTGAGCTTCCAGAGAAAATGTCAGATAAATCTATGGATGGGACATGCCACAGGGTATCATCACCCTGCAGCACAGAGCCCACCATGGCACCCCTGGAGAGGGATCCCCCAGGACCTTCGCTGGGGGCTGCTGGAGGATGCAGCAACGAGCATCTGTTCCCCAGGATAAGGGAGGTTAATTACTGTGATCAAAAATATCCAGAGGGGAAAACGTTACACCAGATATTACCAATTAACCCATGAATCTAAACATGACAATTGCTGCAATTAATACAATCCTGCACTCGTGCTAATTACTAGTCTGTGGAGGAGGCTGGGAGGGAGGGAGGAAGGAGCTTGCAGTCCTGCTGGAACAGCAGATCCCAGGCCCAGCTGGGGTTGCTACAGGGGGTCCCACCTAGAGTTGTGCCAACAGGAAAGTGTCAGAGGCCACCAGAGGGTTGAGGGGGTCTCTTGTGTTCCAACCACGCCAGGTTGTTCAGGCCCTTCCACAAAACTTGCTAAATCTTCTGCAAACCAAAATAAACTTGTTAAATCTTCAGCAAACCAAACCTGCTCATGGTGGCATCGTGGTGTGTCCCCACCTGGGTGTGAACAAACTGTTCTGCATCCACCACACAGGACTGAGGCTGGGAAAGGAGCTGATCTCATCCCCAGCCTTGTGCCCCTCAGTTCTGGGGGCTGCACACCCCACCATACCCGTGCCAAAGGGGTTGGGGAAAGATTTAAAGAGAAAAATGCCTGAGGAATTTAAATCACAAAGGTTTGTTGGTAGCTGTAGCTGAGCTTGGTCAAAGCATTATAGTCAGATGTAGTATGTGAGCAGTGTGTCCAGACAGAACACTCAAACAACAAGGCTGAATATTTACTTTGTGCTCAGTGTTAAGGATAAATGAGTTCTCTGCTGTCAGCCTGTTTTGTGTTGTGAAATCGAATCAGTGCCCAGTACTCCCAACATGCCTAAATACAGAATGATTTTCAAACACTCTCACACACACACAGATTTTATTCTTTACTTTTCTGCTTCTATTGGTTATTTTATTAGTCTGGGGCAGGAGATTACATACCAGCCTAGTAAAAATGGGCTTAATCCATAAACAGACCTTTGTCCTAGAGCTCCTGATTTAAACATATGTATGTGTATGTATTCTTACTGTAGGTTAGCAAGGCTCATGTGACTTCATTCCTAATGTTCATATGTCTGTAAATATGAATATATTAAAGATATAACAATGTAAAATGTTTTCTCCTCTGATTTCCTTCTACAACAGGGTGACATGGAAAGGCTGTAGATATTTTCTACCTGGACCTTAGTAAAGCCTTTGACATTGTTACCTACAGATTTTTCCTGTTCACTCACCTATGCACAGCTTTACCATAGCTTTTAGTTTTGGGAGATGACACCATGCTTCTAGTCCTGGGAAATTAGATCCAGAATTTTCTACTAGCTATCATGGATAAAAAACCCCAAACAAACCAACAAACAAACAAAAACCCACAAAAAAGCACCACAGAGATATAGACTGAATGTCAGAATTTTTCCTATATAAACCTGTTTGCTTCCTTCACCTTAAATTCTGGAGCATCTTTCCAAAACAAATTTTTGAACCCATATGTTCTGATAAAGACTGTCACACCAGCTCAACTGCCTTATCAGACACCAGATTCTGCACTGGAAGTGTGAATGTCCCACTAAAAAGAAAAAAAAACCTGACAGATTGGGAATATTCAGAAATAAAACAAGAAGACACAGGAAGGTGAGCTTCTTAAATTTACTACTCACAAAACTACTTATTTTTCCTGCTTGCAGATTTAAAGACATACGACTGAGCTGTCACAGGGGCACAGAGGAGACATAATGAACCATGAATTGTGCCGTCTGACTTAGTCTCAGCTCTCCAGTGCTTCCAAGCAACCAAAGCCTCCAAACAAAACAAGTTGCTTTTGTTCTTTTGGTTTGATTTAAGTCAGAAAATGTGACTTCATGTTCATTTGTACTGAAAAGAAATACAGCATAGTGCACTTCTCTGTTTTAAAACTTCAAAATATGCTTATGAAAGGAGACCTGCTTACAGTATTATTCTAAACACAATAATATTTTAAGTCATGTTGTATTGGATTTGCAGCTGTCTTCTATACCCCTCTTGAAACAGGTAGATTTAGTCCCCAGATAGAAAATCTCCAGAGGTTTCATTTAATGATACTTCAGCAATGTATTTTTCCATCATGAGGTTGAGACTTCCAAAACCAGTGAAATTTTTTTCTATATTTGATATCCCTCAACCACTATGTCTTCTAATAATTTATTCAGTTGTCCTTTGAATTCAGCTGAAACCTTAAGCACCCATAGCACCCTGGAAAAAGATGCAACACTTGCCCACATTATATGAGCTCCATCTCCCTTTTCACTCCTTTAAATCTGTTACCTCCCAAGTTTCTTTGTTGTCTCCCCATCCTTGCACTACAAGGGGCAGTAAGAAACCAGCCTTTATTAATCCAGTCCATGGAGCCACTGTGGTAATGCTCTGTTCCTACGGACTTTTCAAAAATAATTTCATTCCATTTGGTAACATGTGCCACTGTTCATGCTAATATACTGATTTTTTCTCTCTCTTCACCTCCATTGGTAAGCCCTGCTCTAATCATAGTTATATGACACAGAAAAATGGGTAAGCTTCAAAACTCTTTTGGTGCTGTATTTTGAGTTGTAATTCACTTTTTCTATGGTAAAGGTAACCAGTATTTTATCACGGTTGTAACAAGTATTTTATCAGTATTGCCATTAGATACATTCCTGCATTTATATACTCATATGTAAAAACATATTTCTGTGTCCACAACAGGTTAAATAGATTGTCTGTCCTTTAGGTTTTTTTAGGGGTTGTAACTGCAGTGTGGTTTTAAAGCAAATACTGTGATTGCCTCCTTATGCTGCATTTTGGTTCAGTTTTCATAAAGTTTTCATGCGTCATTTTATAAGGATTTAATCAAGTTTCTTGGTAATTTTGTTCTTTTAGGTAATATGAGTTATTTTATTGCTTATTTGGAACCATAATGTATTCTTACTTATCTCATGCAGATAGTGACATAGTAGGTTTCCGTTATCTGTTTTGTTTTTACTTCTCCCAGCTGTAGAACACTGTAATTTTACTGCTTTGGTGATTATTAGGTTAGTTTGCAGAAAAAAAATCCATTTGGTTTAAATGGATTATAATGTTATCAGTGGAAAAAATATTAACAAGATCTAACTAGAATACATAGAAATCTCAGAGGGATAAATGATATACCTTTTATTGATTCTTTTACTGTATCTCTGTTATTTCTGAAAGTATAAATGGCTAACCATTTAAAAAATAAAGTACAAATTAGAGATAACAGCACTGAAGGGAAAGGACATGTACATGGAACTTAGTCCTTAGCTATAAAAGCAAAGTTCTGCATTGGTCATCTTGCTAGTCAGGCTCTGTCAAAAAGTTGTTTTGCCAGTGAATAGTGTCTTAGGTCCCTGATTTCTTCTTACAAGTGATCATTGCTGTGATAGTGCACAAATACATAAACTATTTATTGCTTGTCAACTTTAAACATTCGTTACAGTTGGACTTTGAGTAACTTCTGGTCATGATAATTGTTTGCTTGGCAGAGGAATTCTCTGAGTCCCTTTGGAACTTGTTTCCTTGTGTTCTACTGTTTTTCAGATCTCCTTCATTTGCAAGTATGCTCAAGATACAGTGTAGGTTCAAGGACTGTTCATTCATTAACCTCTGTTTAGAGTTTTAGGAGATAAATTCATGCGGATTCTTCTGGAGCCGATTACAGTTTTCTGCTGATGCTTTTGTTTACAATAATTTTGAGGCTAACTACAGATAAGGGGAATAATTGCTGTATTGTAGTTTAAAAAAATAACAAAATGAAAAAGAAAACCAACAACTTTTGAGGGTTTTGTAAAATAATTCAATTTCCGGTGGGTTTCCAGGTTGGAAATTCATCTAAACTGTATGTGTTGATATATAGTACACAGTTCCCACAATGGGAAATAAACAGAAAAATATTATTGCTTTTTTTTTAAACATTTTTTTTGTTTGTTTTTCCAGTAACAATTTTCCATTTTGGCACTTGCACAATTTAATTCCTTTCTTCTACGCTTAACATTTTATCCCCCTAGTATTTTCAGCTATTCCTGATTTTGTATAAGCACAACATAAATCCATCATAAATCAATGTGTTTATACAGAAAATAAATAATGGCATTTTATCCTACATGAAAGGTAAGGAAAACACAAAGCAACAATAGCTGAAGATGTGTGTTCTTTCAACACATTCTTTGTTGCAACTTCATTAAATGCAGTCAAGTATCAAAAGGAAAGTAGCATGAACTTTTTATCAAGAGCTTTAACAAAATCCTCAGAAGACATGAAACAACAAATGATGAAACTGAAATCCAATAAGTGAGCATTTGACTTACGAATTAGTTATTCCAAGATGAAAGGCTAAGCACATTAAGTAAAAACTATGCTGAATATAAAATACCAGGAGGAGTCTTAAGCATCCAACAGTTGAGAATGTGAGCCATAAATCTTTATTAGGCTTTACATTCACACCATGTGGTGGACAAACTCTAGGCCCAGAGCCTGTTCCATTTTCTCTGTGTGTTCTTGGGGTTGCCTAGTGAGGTGACTAGGATTTTTGGTGAAATTCGCAGTTGTTTCTTAAGGACTCTCTTTGCCACTGAGATGGCCATTCCACTCCCAACACATGCACTCATGCACTTTTCCATGGATTCTCCCAGCCTCCCATACCTGCCCTGATACTTTTAGGCCAGCACCTTGCCCACTTGCAGAGAAGCATAATGGAGCACGTCAGGGAAGAGTGGAAGGCAAAGCTTTTCCTATTTTATAATGCATGTTTCAGCTGCTGCCCTCACTGGGAATTTGCTGGCATTTTTTTGTGTTAGTTGTAAGTTTCAGTTCAAAACTGAGCCTTAGGTAGTTCCAAAAATGGGACTCATTTTCGTTCTAGGACCAGTCAAGAACAAAGATGTGGAAGATGAATACAAGTGTAGAAAAAGTGGGGAGAGAGAAAGAGGAAATCAAAGGTTTTTATAAGAGAGGGAAGATGCGTGGATGTAAGCTCCTGCTTCAGTAAACACTCTGGCTGTGCCCTGGGGTTGGATTTGAGAATGAGTTTTAAAATTTAGAATCTGTTAAAGCATTTTAAAGCAAATGAATGAGTGAGATCAAATTTATAACCCATCCTTTCTACTGGAATAAGTTTATGCATTTTTGATTTCTTGCAGCTGAAGAAGAAAGTCCTAAGGGTAAAAATTTAAGCTTCAGAAATATGCAGGGTTTAATAGTTGCAATAATAGGCCTTTTTCCTGAAGGATCTGAAATAGAAGCATTTAACTTGCTAGAAAGTAATTGCAACCTTCAATTATGTAACAAACACCCTTTTTATTTAGCTCATGCAGTATTTTTACTTGACTTTTTCAGCATTAATAGCTACACAGTGGAAAGGATTTGTAGGAAATGCAGTTTGTTTTTGAAAACTTGAGGGATAGCAAAAAATCTATTATTGGAGCAAATTCTCCTGTGCTGAAAACTTAGGAAAAATATCAAACCTATTTACTAGCAGTGTTCCCTTTTTGCAAGATTTTTAGCTTTTTCTCAGAAGATCAGGCTTCTTCTATACTCAATACTTTTGCTTTCTTCAAGAAGGTTGGAAAAGTTTATTATATGTTTGCTGTCTCCTGCTCTTCTGTTTGCAATAAAGCTTCACTAATGAGCAGCAATGTTCTCCAGCCAGACCTGCTAATGAGTCTTTCAAGGTGCAGTGGCTGAAAGTCCCTCCTTGAGAAGCACAGCCCATAAAGTGCTACTTGTAGCAGGACTATACCCAAAGGGAAGGTAAATAAGGCTCTGGGTTTTATCTTAAACCCAGAAAGGTAGCAGGGCTTGATTGATGCATGTGGTAAAACTGAGACTGGAACTAAGGGAATGGCTGGTGTCAAGATGAAAACAGAAGCGTGGCTTTATGAATTGAAGGTATTACTCCAAGCTACCGAGAGTTTTGGAGGTTGGCACGCCACAAAATGGGAAAGGATAATCGTGGTTATATGTGCAGTCTCTGTGCCTGGACTAGCTTAATCTTCTAATACCCTTATTTTCAGTGCAAAATTATCTACTCCTGATTTTAAAAAGTATTATCACCTTTTTTTTTTTTTTTGTCACCTGACAAAAATATTTAGGCTTAATTATGATCTAGGGAATTCAAACAAACAGAAGACTTGGCTATTTTTACTTTTATTTATGGCTCTATAGGCTGTATATGCAGTGAATAAATCAAAACCTCTGCAACTAAACTACAAATTTTAAAGTGAGATTTAGTATGCTGTATTTTAAAAAAATGTCATGCTACTTAATTGAGTGGTTCTGTATGTCCTGTGGTTCTTAAAAAGGGAGATTAATCAGATTGTTTCCTGTGTTAAATATGTCCTTAACTGGTTGCTATGACAATTGTCTTCCATTTAATTCCTTCCTTGTAGGTTTATCTCTTTTTGATTCTGTAGAGGGATCTTTTCAAGGTAACAATTAAGAAGTTTCTCCCCTTTTTTTTTTCCTATTTCAAGGACTTTGTATTTTGAAAAATAAAACAAAAAGTTGTATTCAAAGCCTTACATTTCCTTACAGTGTGTCTATTCTGATTCTGCCTTTTCAGCTTTAATGAAACATACAGGATTTTAGTCTTTACAATGACATATGCAATAATTATTCACATAAGAGAAAAAAAATGTTTTTGTTGTCATCAATTAAACTTCTAATGACTGTAAAAATTATTTTTATAGGAATTTACTCTAGAAAATACCACATATACAGAGCCCACAGTGCCTGTGCAGAGTAGTTTGTGACTATCTTATACAGCTGCCCAGCAGAATTTTCAGTGATGTGATTATGCAGAGAATCTTGCAGAAATACATCTTTTAAAGGTGTTTGACAAAAAGAACATTGTAGCTGGAAGGAAGAATAAAGCCTGGCTTTGCTAAGCTAGATCTACTTGTTTCTTGTTCTCAAATGTTGAAATTGTGGATACATTAAAATTTGAAGTTTTAATTTGATTTTTCTGAAAGCATTTGAAACAATTCACCTAAATAATTTTGTAACATCTTTTTGAAGCTTTTAAGAAAGTAAAAAGCTTCAAAAAAGTAAAAGCAAGAAGAGGTTTAGTCTGTCCTTTCTTGTGTAAGTAGTGTCAAATTCACAATTCTGAATGATAAAAAAAGAGTTTTTAACAATTCCTTCACCCTTTCTGTTTATAAATCTCAGCTGTGCATTTGTATCATTCTGCTATTCTTTTTATATTTCACATGGTCTTTTAAACTCAGAATAAGCTAGCTGTTCTTCATTCTAGAAATTTTCTTTACTGTTTTTCTTTGTGATCTTTACCTGACTTTCCTTAGCATCTTCACCTTCAGATTCAACTTCTTCCTGCAGACAGCTAAGAACTATTGAAAAAAGAAGTAAACAAATGTCATTAAACATCCAATACAAATGAGCTGGGAAGTATGTCTTGTGCACTAAAATATTCTTACATTTATCTTACAAGTTTCACTTCAGCTTTGTGG
Source organism: Geospiza fortis (assembly GCF_000277835.1). Lineage (NCBI taxonomy): Eukaryota > Metazoa > Chordata > Aves > Passeriformes > Thraupidae > Geospiza > Geospiza fortis. Next base: position 401,281 of record NW_005054539.1, on the reverse strand, counting down.
AGTCTGGTTAATTTGCTACTTTTTCTTGGATTCATTTTCCTCATTTGCCTGAGAAATGTTTAGGATAAGGACATAAGAATAGTCATACTGTGTAATACTTCAGTTCAATGAGGTAACATTTGACACTGGCCATTTTATGTGAATTGAAGGGAGCAGTAATTACATTATGTGCAGAATTTCTTCTCAAACTCTGAAAGTTTATGGCTGAAGGACTACCTGTGTCAGAGGCTATTTCTTCTCATACAAGGTGGGAGAATTTCTCTCTGTCAAGAATTTAACCTGCAGGAGGCATCTGAATTTTCAACATTCACATCTTCCTGTTTCAGTAAGTCCCACATCTTAATGGGGGGAGGATTCTTTGTTTTGCATTTTGCACATGGTTCCTACTTTCCTAGTTCTTATGTAGGAAGATATTATACTTTCTTCAGAATTCTATTAATGCCACCCATGATTTTATTGATTGCATCTTCTATTGTTTTTAATTTTTCAAACACATCAGTCCTAGATGATTAAATTCCTTTCACACCCATTTTTCCTCCTGCCTGAATCTTTATCTCTTTCATGTTACTCTTTCCAGGCTACAGATAAGAAATTTACATAATTTCTAATGGTGTGTATATTACAGATTTATACAGTTATTCTCTCTTTTCTATTTATTTGGGGTTTTTTCCACAAACTGGAAAGTATTCTGTCAAGAACTGCTCTCCCTCCAAGTTCTCATTCCCAATTACTAATAGGCATCTTAGAATTGAACATTTCATATATCAAGCTAGAATTATTTTTGTGCAAGGCTCTGCATTTACCTGTCTTGAATTTCAACTGCCATTATTATTAGCTACTGTCTCATTTGGTTCACTCAATCTTTGTATGACCATCCTTAATAATTTGGTATCATCAACAAATTTTGTCATGGCCTTTTCCCAGATCACTTATGAATATCTGGAAAGCAAAAGAATGTGGACTTTCCCTGTGGACTTTTCCTTTGTTGTGAAAACTTCCCATTTACTCTTACCTTTTTCCTTTCTTTTGAAAAATTATTTATCTATAGAAAATTATTTCTATTATTTCTCCTATTTAATGATTGCTTATTTTCCTTTAGAGCCAATGGTGAGAGCTTTTTTGGGAGCCATGAAGATTAGCATTGACAAGACTTTTTTTTCCATATGCTTTTCACTCCTTCAAAAAATCCAACAGTCTGTAAGTCTGGACTTCCCCTTCAGAGGGTGGGTTGATTTTTCTTTTCCTGTTTGTGCAGCAGTCCATCTGTTCATTGATAATGCTTCTACTTCTTTTCCTGGTAGGTTTATCAAATTGAAGTTTCATGGAAGTCAGATCCTGAAATCCTTTTGATATTTGGCCACATCCCAATAACCCAATGGGGATGCAAAGAAATTATACAATACTATTAGTAGCAAGGGTATTTTATTCTTAAAATAGCACCTAGGGTGTTACCTAAAGTAGAGCTGAAGAACTTGACAATTTGCTGCTCTTCACTTATTGTATTCAGTCCACAACCTATTCTGTCTGCACTTTAAATTGATTCAGAGCTTCTGCTGAGAAAGACTAGAGTGAGATCCAAGTCCCAAAATTTATAATAAAAACCAAAATGCATAAAAAAAAAAACCATTTAATCTTTCTGATCTTACCTTATATTTTCCCATTTCTGGCCCCTAGATGTTCTTCATATATTTCTGCTTTGATATGTTTTTGGAAAGGATCTATTGTTTTTGTGATGATATGAAGGAACCAATGATCTATGTAATCTTAAAGTAGCATAGGTTTTATACAATATCTCTTTCTCAATTCTTCATTAAAAGGAGTCTTTTACTAGCAGTTCAACTGACAAAAAAAAATAGGACTTGCAGATGTTTACATTAGTGCAAAACAAAGAATGAGTGCTTCTCCATGTTGATATTCTAGTAGTTAATCTATTTGTAAATGGAGTGTCAGCACTGCTGTGGGGCTCCTTCTCAGATATGTTGGAGAAAGGTGCATCACAAATACTCATTTTGTGTTCATATTGTTCTTCACGTTGTGTTTTTCAGCCCAGGCAGTTGTTCTCAGCCACTTGGTAAACCCAAGGGAAATTTGGATTCCCTCCTCTCAGTGGAGAAGTTTATTTTCAGCACAGTTTGGAACACCTTTTGAGTGGCATGTCCTACAAGCCCTGAAATAGTGTCTTGCCAATTTTCCTATGTAACCATGACCTGCAGAGTCTCTCTGGATTTTACAATTTGCTGGTGGTTCCTCTCCTACCTTCCTGGGCTGGCTGAGCCCCTTGAGGGAGCTCCTGTTTGGCACCAGAGCAAAATAACACCCATGAACCGATGAGTTTTACACCTTTTCACGAACAGAGGTCGTTTTGCCATGCTGGAAACTACAGCACAGATTCACAGAACCACGACTTAGGCTGGGAAAGACTTTTAAAGATTATCTAGTTCAACCCTGCTCTCTTGAGAGTTCAAGTAAAGGAAGAATAGATTTTTATTGACACTTTAATATATAAGAAAAAATTATTTTAGGAATACGGTTCCTTGCCTATATCATACAATTGTCCTGTTTCTCTGCTTCAAAAAAGGGCTAGATTTTCTCACAGCTTCTTTCTGTAATTGAAAGGCTCAGATTTTAAGAAATGTTTTGTTTTTCTTTTGCTGTAGTTAAATTACTCAAATTGACACTTTTCAGAATATATTTCTCCTATTTGAGTGTCCTGTGGTAGTTCTTTGTTTCGTGTGTGAGCATTAGCCCAGATTTACTGTAGACATTTTAACAAAGAGTAGGCAGCTGTAGCTGTGCCTTTCTAATGTCAAACAATCTCTGTCAGCATGCCTGTTCTTCCTGTATAGATTATTTTAGTTTGTGTTTGGTTTTCTGTGGAGCCAGAAGGGATATAACACTATCCCACCTGCAATGTCTAAACCTTTACATAGTCAAGTTTCTCAATCTGCCTGTAGAAAACCAAAAGATGCAAATCCCATATTGGAAGGCTAGCACAAATAAGGTTGGTTTCCACAGCACAGCTTTGAACAATTCTAAGTATTCCTGTCATGTTGCATTTTACATAACATTGCCATTATACACGGAATTCATTTAGACATCTCAGAGGTGAACATAATGGATGTCATGATGAGGAATTAGAAACCATTAGGAATGCTTGCTGGCCCTGGTGAGATCAGAAATACAAAGAATCAATTAATAGCTCTGCCAGTCAGTCTATCGTGCAGATCTCAGTAAGGGAGATAAAGCATTTTTGTCCAGGTAACAATCCCATCTCCTCTGGGATGGCCTGATAAAAATTCTGTTTACATGTTTCTTCTTAAATGAACTGTATGTTTCACATTCTTGCTTTCTCATTACTTTATTAATTAAATTTTAAAAAACCAAACCTACTAAAAAAAAGCAAAGCCACACACAATCCTCCCTCTCAAACAAGCAAATTTTCCTCTAGAGAGGGTTTCCCCATTCTGCACATGGATGCTGGTGAGTTGGTGGGTTTTTGCTTTTGCTGAGTCTCAGCCTTCTCTTGAGACCTGAGGCCAAGTGGAAAGAAGGAGCAGGACTTGTGCTTTTCTATAATTTGCTCTGCTAAATCTGGAGTTCTCATGATTTGTGAATCACAGCTCCGTAAATAGACAGGAATTGTGCTTGCAGGAGAGGGAGCAGTTCCTGCCCCTGCCCTGCTTGCAGGAGAATGGGATCACAGAGCTGGGAGGTAACTTCCCACAGAGCCAAGTGAGCAGCCAGAAGGTAACAGGAGCCTGTTTTTCTGGGGAAAATAGGATCCTATCCCCTGCAGGGAACAGGACATTTAGCTGAGTGCTGAGGTCAGCAGGAGCTGAGAAGCAGAAGCAGGTACTTTTGAGAGAGATGAGAGGCTGCAATCACAGCTGACTCCCAGGAGAGGCCCTTCCAAAGCACCTGTGTGATGGCACCTAGGGCACTATTCCCCAAATGAGTGGTGGCACTGCAAAGTAAAAAACTCCAATTCACATCCTAAAAAAAGTAGTACTCACATAATGGCTTCCTAAAAACACCTTTGCTCTATACTCTGATTCACACGCTGCTTCTTGTTTCAAATGAAAGGCAAGTTAATGATAAGCCATGAAAAAGAAGTTAAATGGTGTGAGAGATTTACATTTCCAAAGCAAATGATGATTTTTTTTAATACACATAGGAACCTCCTCAAAGTATTCCATACAGATTTTAAAAGGAGTTGGGTCTGTATGTAGATATTGAAGATATTCTAGATATGTAGATATTGAAGTGGCTGTGCTATCCTCTCTCCGTTCCTTTGGCCATGCATAAGTATCCACAGTTGAAAAGCATCTTGAAGCTTGACATCTGTGATGATCTCTGATTTGTCCTTCCAAATCAGGGTTTCTCAGCAGGGCAAGATGGTTCTGCAAATCTTGCCATGGTATTGAAAGCTGTAAGTACTAAAAGCTGAGCTGTGAAGCAGAGACTGTTCAGGGGATGGATGTTTTATATTTTTTTGTTTAATCTGGTGTGCTGAATTGAATGGAGCTCAGAACGATGCCCTTATAAATCACACCAAGGCACCAGTTCCCCCAGCTGCTGGCAGGTGACACCTAATGCTGGTGCAGTGGTTGCGTTGGTCCCTTCCTGATGCTGCAGGAACTCTGCCCAGTGATGTTCACATCACTGGTAAGCAACTTTGTGCAATAGAATGTCATTTTGAAATCAAGCAAGAAGGTAAATTTAGCTTTAAGCTGGAAAAAAAATTCATATTGTGTATAGATTTTTTTTAAAGTGGGATTTTAACAAAAGTAGGTCAGTACACTTCACAAATATTGGTGTAGTTCCTCTAAAAACCTTTCATAGCAGTCTTTTTTAAGGAACTTTATCAATTTTTTTTTTTTTTGCATTGGATGGTAATTTTTGTTGTTATCACTTAGAAGAATTCATAAACATTCATGGTAATCAATAGGAAAACTCATTTCAATTCGCAATCTTTGGTAAATGGCCACTTGCTAGTGTAGGAAAGGGGAATATTTATTTTAATCTTGTTGGTTGGCTTTCAAATAATCAGGTAATATTTGAAGGTGACTTGCAAATCTTTATATAGCAGAGGATTTTGTATGTTCTTTTGGCAGCTAATCTTGAGGATCTGTATGAAAGCATCAATAGCCATTCTTCAGCCTTTTACTGAAAACTTTTTTCCTCCTTTTTACTGTAGGTATGAAAGATTGACCTAAATAACTCCTTCATGGGAGGCTGTAAAATGTGGGACATGCAGTGCCCATTGCAGCATTTCTTAGGTATTCTGAATTGAATCAAATAAGCCTCAAAGACCAAAATAATCAGATATGCTCTCAGCCCAAATAATAAAATGAAAATGAGCTCTAACAACATAATCAAATGTCTTGCCAAAACCACTATAGTAAGGAATACTTTTGCTTTGAATTACATATTTCACTCTAAAATACTTTCACTTAGAATATTCCAGTGGTGAGTATCCTAGATTCCACCTTAAAACTTTCATTTTATCTTTTTCTATGTAGGTTATAGAGTGAACAGCACTTGGATCAGAAGTCTCATTGTGCATATTAATCTGAGGGGGTTATTTTCACTGCTCATACGTGGTTTTTGGGGCAATGATTTAAACAGGAGTGGGATTTTTCCTGTGTCCTCTATGGGCAGTTACTATAATTGCCATGAATTTGGCCAGGTGTAGCTAAATAATGTTTCAGGCAAAGAACTAAGAGCAAAGCTTTTTACACAATAATTTCCTGGGTGAGGTTCAACAAAATGAAAACTCATCAGAAACCCTGCTGGGATTCCATCAGCAAGCATTTATTTGCAGTTGCTGGTACACCTGCTTACACAGTAATAATACACCAGTGAGTTAAGTTGCTGTGCCAATGCAAATTAGCTTTATTTTGAATCAAACACTAGATTTTAAAACGTATGATGAAATAAAAAAACCTTTTCTGTAATGCCACTAGATGCATGCAGGAGACTGATGGGACTCAAATAAACCTGCAAAACCTGCCCATTTATTCTGGCCTTTTCTTTTGCTGCTGTTTTGAATGCTGGTATATCCCATAAGAGTACCTAGTCTATTTATAGGATGTATCTGGAACATATGTTTTCCTCCTCTGCTATAACTAGATTTTCTTTAGCCAGAGCCTTGCCATCTGTGATTTTTTTTTTCAACGTTAGTCCTGTATTTCAGTCTGGGGACATAGTGTTCAAAGTGGCCTTCTCTGTTCATTTAATACTGTCTGCCCTACCCTCAGATGGACTGTGATTTTCATAAGAGAAATATGTCCTGTGTGTGCTTGTGTGTTTGCTGATGCAATTGTTAATCTTAGAAAAGGACCTAACATCAACAATTAATTTCTCAGCACCATGAGCTGATTTCTGGTGTTTGTACCCTAAGTACTTAAAAAAAACCAAATCAGAATAAAATAGGAGCTAATTAAAACATAATAAAAACTTATTTTGTGTATTGGCATTATCAAGGTATCATGGGAGAATCAGCTGCTCAAATCTCACTGAAATTCATCCTCCCTTACAGTCCTTTGAAAATCTCAACCTGTGCCAACAAGCACTCAGCAATCACAATGAGGTGGGGGATTTTGAACCTGAATAGGATAGCAAGAATTCAGATGTCAAGCTATGTAACAACAATAGAGATCTAAATTTTATCCTGTATTTCAGTCTTCAGCAAGTTTCAAATTTATTCAAACATTCTTTTCCCTTAAGTGCTTTTCCTTTGTTTCCAGGAACCAAGCACAGATCCACCCTGGATTCTGCCAGCACAGCTATTTCAGTCAGGAGTGTGAAGGCAAAGCTGTGGTGACAGAAGAGCAAGCAAGACACTTGTTCTGGCACAGAGGCCCCTGGCATCTTGTGTGAGCACACAGGGAGGGTAACAAATGCTCAGGAAGCATCAAGCTCTCACAGAGCTCAGTCAGAGTGAGAAAAGCCCTTTTTGCAGAGGGAGGTGAGTGCTGGTGCATTAGCAGGACTCTGTCATGCCGCCCCACAAGTCTTTGGGGTAAAATCACAGAACTCTGTCACCACCCCTGGATTTTGAAGCCAATTTTTTCTGCTCCATAGACACCAGTTCATTCCAGAACAGCTCTTGGAGGAATCCAGGTTTGTTCCAGTGACAGGCTGGCTCACTCTTCATGAGCACTTTGCTGGAAAATACAGATGAGGCTGTCAGGTTTTACCTTCCCAAGCTTCCAATACCATCCTTGCAGACTCTACACTCAGGTATTTAATTTTTTCTTATGAAATTTACCTGCATTATATGTTTAAAAAAGAAAAAAGCACACAAAAATCCCTAAGAAAATGAAAAATCCCAAGCTGACCTTGCTTTAGCAGGGGTTTGAACTAGCTGATTTCAAGAGGTCCCTTCCAGCCCCAACAATTCTTTGATTATGTGCCATGCTCTCTCCACCCACGTATAAAGGTGCATAATAGAACAATAAAACTGCTGTTCTATCCACTCTGGAATGTCTCTTTCTATTGATGGCAGGACTAGTGTAGGGTTGGGCACAGTATGGATTTGAAGGCAATATAAGCATTGGATGCAGAGTGATACCAGCTCTCTGACTTCAGGAGAAGTGCAGAGATATTCCTCGCTCATTTTCCTTTGTGGTGTTCCTCAAGCTGTGACAGCTTGTCACTATTAATTTCTACTTTGTAAAGGTAAACCTTTCAGATGCTAAGGATGTTGGTTTTGTACTTGCTCTTTTAGTCCTACTAGGAAACTGCAATTGGCCTCAGTGCTGATTACCCACATCAAAGAATGCCAGACCTGGACCTCAATTTATATTCAAAATCTGCCCACAGAAAAATAAATTGTCCATAGCTAAATAAATAGAAGAGCATGTTTGCAGACAGATTTTTTTTTTTTTTTTGGTGACACAGGGCTGCCTGTGTCATCAGGAAACCAAGTGAACCACAGGACAATTTGTGTTGTGACCTGGTTTCATTTTGTGCTGCTGTCAGAGAGTTCTTGATTCCATGGGAAAACCATTATCATCACCTCATGGCAATGATGCACTGGAGAAGTTTCCTCTTGCTGGGGCTATAAGCTTCCCTTATTTGGCAGACTGTGGTAGAGTTTTCCCTCTGCACACCAAGATACTGAATTCCAAGTACTGACCCAGTGTCGTGTCACTTGTAGTCAGCAGGCTGGATCCCATGTTAAATCTGACAAGCCAAAATAATAATTTTTAAGACACTGGAAATCCTTTGGTTGGGTTAAATTCTTCAAGGAAGCAGCATGCTTGGCTTCCATCCTGCCTTTCCCCCAAGTGCATTACTCAAGCAACAAGAATATTTTTAGCTCAGGAGATACATGATCATAAACATTTTGACAATATGAAGCAAACATTGTCCAAAAATGTCTTTGGCTGTGTTGGTTGTCTCCAGATTAATTTTTCCAGGCTTTTTTTATTTCCCATGGAAGGTATGCATGCACCATAGAGCATGTATCCATAAAAGGTGAGCCCCTGAGGGTGATTGTGGCTCCTTTGTGCTGTCTCAGGAGACCTTTTGGTAAAACCCCTGTATGATTTGTTTCTTTGTTCTAGCCCTTCCTTGTACACATTTTCAGTATTCACTAAAACTCTATTGCCATAACTGCTTTAAGTAAAACATTTGTATTCAACTCATTAAATAAATTAGTTTGACAACATCGTAAATTCATCAGCTATCATTGTATTTAGGGACATTAGCTATGGAAAAACATCAACACTCACATGCAGCTTTTCCACTAATGGATGGACCTAAGGACAAAATAGTTGGTGAGGTTGGCAGCTGGATCTAAGCTTTTTAGGGGTTGTCACCAGCAGTCATAAAATAGCCAGCTTGGCGAAAATAAAAATAAAAAAGTCTTTTTCATGCTCATTGTTCAAATATGAGTGGAACAGTTCATCCCAGCATTGTTTGAAAAGAGTGGAAGTGTCAGAAAAATTACTACCACAGCTGGAAAGCCAAAGGCAGAATGGACAAAGGTTGAGTGAGTCCCTCTCAAGTAAGAAGCAAAGAGAAAATCTACTTGGAAATCCTGCACCTCCATTGACTAGAGACATATTTTGTTGGAGATTATAAACTGAGCTGAATCTATTTACACAAACCTGAAAATGTTAACAAGGAAATTTTACAGGTATGGTTAGGTTATGATTGATTATATTTACAATAGCTCTGCTGGCCATCAAACAAGTGTGAGGTCTCCGTCTTAATGTAAAACACTTGGCTAGAATCAAGACTTGACAAACCAAACAAAACAATGGCAAAAAAATGATAAAGCAACAACACCCCTCCTGCAACTACGCCCCAGAAAAACCAGACAGAGCCACCTGTGGGTGTGTCTGGGTTTTTTCATGCATTGTTGTACCTGTATGGTCAGAATTTAAGATGTAGGGTAAAATACAGGATAGCCGTCATCTGGATGAATGGGAACAAACTCTTCTCTCACTGAACCCCACACTGATCCCAGGGTGGGGACTTGTTGACTGACAGATTGCCTGTTCCAAAAATGAGAATTATGTGAAGGATGACAGTTGTAGCTTCATGAAGTGAAGGGCTTCAAGAGTCAGAGAGCAGCAACCAATGTAAACTCTTGCCTTACAACTACTAGGGAATTAGAAATTATCTTATCCAGATCTGAAAATCAGGTACACTTTGTTATTAGGATCTGTAGGGTCGTGGCCACACTAAGGAGCCAGACACAAAATATCTCGAATCCAAAAGAAATATTTTCATGCTTCTGAGCCAGATTTTGGCAGTAAGATTTGAGGAATAGGATTTAGTTCTAGATTTGAACCAAAAAGCTCTGTATATTTAAAATACTAAGTAGGTTTTTTTTGATGCTTTCTCTATTTAATGCTATTTCAAAGAAATTTAATGATAGTATCTGCTCAGCAAATTTCTGTCTGAAAGAGAACCCAAGGTTTGGGTTTTAATGTGTTGATGAACAGAACATATAAGTCTAGCATAGCTGCCTGAAAGGGAGTGTGCATCCACTACAGTCACATTGAGTGTTTTAAATAGCACATGAGCTAGATGAAGGTAATAGTTCATTTTTAGAATCTTATAGGCAATGAAATAGTAAAAAAAACCTCCAAAACAAAACAAACCAATTCAATGCAGTTTTAATGCACATGTTCTGCTGATAAATGACCTTGCATATAATACTTCCAAGTGATTTAATGACAATATTGCTCCTGCTATGTTTTACCCTTCTGAAAAAGTTTCCTTCACATAAGACTATTTAGCATTAGACAAGAAATAAACAACTGAAATAATCTCTTTGTTCATGTGTGTGAAAGTGCAATAGTAAAAGTGACAAATTATCAGCAGGATGACACAAAATAGCTGACATTCAAATGTTTTTTTTTCTGAGATGTTGCATTCTCTTCAAAGCAGGAATATTGGAAACATATATTTAGAGTGAATAAATTTAACAATACCATCCAGAGAAAAACAACCCCTAGGTGATCTGATTTTTATAAAATACATAAATAGTTTCCGAGAATTAGTTGTAGAAACAATATGTCTTATTCCTCTGTTTCCCTTATGTAATAACATTGTGGTCCTGAGGGATGACAAGAAAAAATAGTTTCATTTACTGGGGCTTGAATTTTAGTGGTTTTAAATCTATAATTTTGTGGCTATTTTCTATTTGCAATTTTTGTCCAAGACAACAAGAAAAAGTCTATCAGCCTTGCTGAATCTATACATCTTTCCACGGTTGTCTTTTGCTATTCATTCTCAATATTTCCTTCCATAAATAATTGATGCTGTAACATTTACATATTGAAATATGTAGTAATGTTTTCCTGAGCAAGTGATCAAGTCTGTGCTTTGAAAGAAAAACCTCTGGACATACATGTTGACAGTGGCTGCAGATATGAGTCTCATCACCCCTTATAAAGACTGCAAAACAACTAATACTGTATAAAGACCTTACAAGATAGGCATTTTCTGCAAGAATTGTGCTGATTTAATTCTAATTTTCTTCAAAGGTGGAAGATTAGGTTCTGAGAAGTAATAATCTGAACATTCACTACTATTTCTGCATATACCTATTGTACACCCAAATCCAAAGTTTAGATGTTGCAGAACATTTTTTATGTATTGGTGTTGTTAATCTTATTTCATAAGCCACAGAAGTATTTAGCCTGGAAGGAAGGAAAAGATGGTTTAAACCTATTTGCTCATCATATGATGCTTGATGGTTGTTAGCTTGTACTTACTGAGGAAACTGCATCTACAAAGGGAAATGATGCCATGCTTGGGGACTTTGAAAGAGCAATAAGAACAGGGGATTGGGATCCTTGTAAACCAGGAATAGAAATATAAAAGAACTGTTCTGCAACAGATTTTTTTAAATTTTCCATTGTATTTTATTGTTTAATAATTATTTTGTGCTGCACACTACTCAGACACTGAAAAATAGATCGTGTTTTAAAGAAATTATATTATGTATCTCTTTTTTTTTTTTTTTTTGTGTGTGTGTGTCAAATAACCAGATACTATTTTCTATTTTTTCAGTGCTGTAGTAAGCATTCAACATATCCCTGTATGGAGAATATTGTATTGTTTATAGCTATAATGCTATTAGATTTTAGTGAAATATTAGCTATGAGTAAGGAGTGGAGGGAACCTAATTTAATATATATATCCCAGGAATCACTTTTTATGGTTTTATATATAAAGAATCCAAGAGAACCTCAGCATAACCTCCACAAAGAAAACTCTTATTGTTATGTTTCATCATTGAGAAATGTTTATGGGTCCCATAAGACTTAACTCACATGTTTAAATAATTTGTGTAACCTTTTGGCCATGTAATTTATTTGATTTATCTGAAATGATTGCAGACAAGAAATTTCACCAGCTCTGCTTTGTTTAAGAGTCTTTTCATAAAGCAGTAGAAAGAAAATAGTTATCAAGTTATGTTAGGCTTGAAATTATTGTAAACAGCCCCCACAAAACCTAGGCAAATTATGGAGTTTTCTCCTAATTTCACTCATATTATGTGTTAGGCCTAAATGCTTGGTATAATTTGATATGAAGAGACAGAGTGAGGATTTGTCTGCAAAAAAAATTTTAAAAAGCATATCTTCTTTTTAAGTGAAGGAAATTTGCAACAGCACCTGCATGAATCCACAAGGGGATCGCAGCAAAACTCCTTTGGGAGCTCCCATGTCACAGACAGGCACAGCTGCATCCATGAGCTCTCTCATTTGTGGGGACTTCAGTCTGCTTCTCAACATGTTTTTTTGCACAAAGAATTCCCAGGTAAGCCTTTTCCCTTTATTTTACATTAAATGCTTTGGCATTAATATCCAGCCCTGTGACAGTTTGGTTAATATCGTTAGTACCCTCTACATGTACTAAACAAGCATGAATGTGGTCAGCAAGCTCTTGTATAAATATAGTCTTGAATAAAGTCTGAAAAGTTCCCTTTCTTAGGGACTTGAGGTGCCTGGGTATATTTTGGGTATGGCATTGGCTGCAGTACTTCCTATAGGTGCATTTTTTTCTTTTCAGGTGCATATGTACCAATCAGCAAAGCAGAGAAATTATGCAGGCATGTAACTGCAGGGTTGGCAAAATCTGCCTGTCTCTGTCCTCAACAGCTCCTTGGATGAGTTTTTTACTTACATGAGAGGACAGAAGGCACTGATTAAAGGATTGCTTAGTACTAATGAAAGGCCTTAAGTTACAAGAGACATCTTCCAAAAAGCAGCCCTAAATTGTAACACTTGTCGAGTCATTGAGGGAATTTGCACAGTGCATAGCTTAGCTTTTCCATTCAAAGGAGCAGACACAAACCAAAGGTGGTCTCAGTCACAGTTCCTTCAGGATTTCCTAAAATGTGTAGGAAAACGAAGGACATTGTTGAAATAAAATAATCTGGATATGATTCGTTTTGAAACCCGGTACAAAGCAGAAGCAATATCTCAGTGCAGTCAGAGGAGTTATTTTGATATAAAATAAGTGTGAAGAGGACTGAAAGCAGAACTGTCAAATTAGTTCTCTTTAGTCTCATAGTGATAAAAGCTCATGACTACTCATTATGCTCTGAAGAAAGATATTCTTAGTGAATTTATTAGTGTAAAGCAGGTGCTTCGATTTGTGATCTTTCCTTGGCAAACATTTTTTGCTAAAATTCCTGGAGGACTCACAACTGAAAGAATTCATGCTGGTAATAACATCCTAATGTACCTGGAAATGATGATCATTTTGGACTGTTAAGATTTTGAGGATTAACAGGACAAATACTTCAAAAGAAGCCAGCATAGTTCAGCTATGGCAAATTAGATTCTTTTGCGTCTTTTAAGATGAATTATTACAAATGGAAGAATATTAGGTGGTGGTACCAAACTTGGATGCTACTTTTGATTTTATTTTACCCAAAAGCACATTTTTTGCCTTGGAAACCTATCCAACTGCTTTTGTACTGTATGCATTTCCTCCCCATCTTTTAGCACAGCCGTTCTTTGGTGGCTCTGCACTTAACAGAGAGTTCCTGCTCTGCTGTAGGGCACAGAAGCAGTGAAAACTCTCCTACATAGAGGACATTTAAATTCTGCAGTGATGTTCTACGAGGGAATAACTCATGGGGCCATGAACAGCTAGCAAAAATAGAACAAATCTTGATGTCCTCTCCTTTTGATTGGCCAGGGCAAAATAGTTTCAGTATACAGGAGAGGAGGTAAACTTTACTTCAGCTGCTGCACTTAGAGGACAGGAGATTGCTATTCCTTGGTCTGCTCAGCTTTACCTTCTTCTCTGAATCTGTGTCTACACAGATCCACATAGATCTGTTGAAAGTGAAGCCTGATAACTAAGCTAGGAGCTCAAACTTGATTCGTCTTTGGTGCATCTGTTTCGTGGTAAGTGTTTTGATGAGTGGGAATGGGAAATGTTAACACCTTGCAAGATGATTTTCTATGTGAGAAAACTCTCCTTCACAGCAAGATAAATATCAGCCCATCCAACTTTGCAACTGCTAAAGAAGTATCCCAATAGCCTGGAGAGCAGAGAGGGTTGGTTGAATTCCAGTGTGCCTAAAAATAAGGCAAGAGAGTTGACAATTTGCCACAATGCCTATGGATTACCAAAAGCTTCATTCATGGCTGAAAAGCCTTTGAGTGGTTATAGTTGTCTCTTAGAAGTACCTGTCAAAGGCACTGAAATCTATTTATCTTCTACTACATTTTAGGAACATCTTGAATTGTCATATCCCACCTGTTCTCACAACCACAATGTTTTTCACTAATCAAAAACCATCAGATTTGTAGCCTCAAGGCACGATCAAGGTGTCAAACAGAATTTGATTTTTACCACTTTATATTCCTCTGAAGTGCAGATGACTCTGACTTGGCAGCAATATTCCATACAGAAGCAAATTCTCAGGGCTCCCAGGTACAATAAATGGTCCTCATCAGCGAGTTTGTGCAATACATCTGGACACAACATTGAGGAAGTAAGCCAGAAATTGCACTTTGCAATCACAATGTGTGTTTGATGTGAGAAGACAAGGAGATACAAAGCATATTTAAGATAACAAAGGGCAGTTACATCCAGAATAAAATAGCATTTATTAATGTTGTTGTGTTTTCATAATCAAATAAGTCCTTTAAAGTAGTACAGGTAGACAGCTCTTGTTCAGCTGCCTGTAAATTTTATTTTGAAAATTCAGTAAAGCCTCAACCTCAGTGAACTCAATAAGCCACTTGACAAAGAGCCAGGAGTTTTGTCGCTTTGACTGTTGGAAGACAGAGGGGATCTCTTCTGACAATCTATAGAAAATACCTATGGTCATAGTCTATCATCATAGACTATGATACAGGACAAAGTCTTTAACTTCTAGGACTCTTGCAAAAAATCAAAGACAAGGTATTGCCTCCAAATTCATTGACGGCAGCTATTTTGAAGTAATTAGACATGCACAAAATTTTCATTTAAGGTTTTTGACAACTTTCATTATTAAAGCCAATTTTGATGAAAATTACTGTTATTGAATCTTTTGTGTTTTCCACCTACTTCATAACTCTCATAAAACCTGCAATTTGAAATTTTGAAAATCCCCTGCAGTTCCCTGTCTGTCACCAGTATGTTTGCGAAAAATAATTTCTGATAACAATGTATTTGCTGTAGTTGATCTTACTACTGCCTTTATTCCAATTCATTAATTATTCCTTTTTTTTTGACACCTGATTTCTGGAGGTTAAAATTTCATGGGAAGTGTTATTACCAGCATATTGCATTTGTTCTCTTGTTTGATATTTGTTGGTGCCATTTTCTGCCTCTTTCACGAGAATACCGGAGGTGGTATTTTGCTTCGGTTATTTGCTCATTTTTGAGCTACCTAAATGTTTAATCTTTACAGAAGAAAAAGAAATGTCTTCAAAAAGCTTAATTGATAGTATAAGTGTATCTCAATAACCCTTATTCCTGTCCCTAGCATTTTGCCTGAATGTGTATTTTTGGCTATGTGCAGCAATTGAATTCCTGCTTTCATCAGGGTTTTCCAGTACCAAGTGTCTAGATGTTAATGATAGAGCACTACAGGAATCTTTCTTCCAGAAGGTATAGCCCTCAAACAGCTTTGAATCACACATTTTAATCTTTCTGGGTTCAGGTGGTCAGCAGGCTATCTATTTCAGCCCCCACGCTTCATTATCTGAACATTAGAGTAGTGCTGGAGAAAGGTAGACCCCCCAATGAATCTTATGAAAATGTTGTGGTGTTCAAATACATTATACTATTGGTATTAATAAGATAAAAAAATTTAGACAGTACAAAGCATGCAATGACATTTTTCAATTCACAGAAAGAGGCTTTATTCAGAATATATCTAAAGGAAAATATGACAGCAGGGAAATAGATCTAAAGAGGTTTTTTTTAAGCTTGTGAACTAAAGAATGATGGTAAAGAATGTAGAGTCTGGGTTAAAATACACAGGTGAAATAGCTGCATATTTCACATAAACAGAAGAAAAGTCTGCATCAAGGTTGCCAAATGATATGTTTTTATGTGGAGATGGTCTTCTAAATGAAATTCCAGGATGTTATAGAGGTGCAAAAGAATCAAAGAATAATTGAAGTATTTCTATTTATGAAAGTACCTAGAATTTCACTCTCTTTAGAAAAGGCTGAAGCCCTCTTTACTGGGAGGGATCATATTGCAACAAAGAAAAAAATTGTCAGAGAACGCAAGTCGGAAAATGGAACTACACACTACAAAAAGAAATGGATTCAGTTTAGCACAGTGCATATAATGCAAAGGAGAGGAAAATATGTATGGTTAATGTGGTTTAAATAATGAGATTCTGGATATTTGTATTAGGTAGCAGAACTAGGCAAGGTGGTGTGTAATTTGTTTCTTCTGGTGAAGGCAGAGTGGCTCTGCCCCCTGTACTGGGAACAGGGTCACTGCTGAAGCTGAGACCTTCTCCATCCATGGAAAAAGGCCAGTTCTTTAGTATGTGCTTTGACTTTGTAAATCCTGCTGTTAAAGGCAACTCATGGAACGCAAAGGCAAAATCTTCAGCATATTAGCAAGAGAGCCGCAGTTTCAGTGGCAGTAGGCAATAGCACCAAGTCCTGTGTTTCCAGCTTTCTTGCATTCTTCTGCATGACCAAGGGTGATGTAAATGTTTTCTTATGGATTGCTCTAACACAGAAAGGTCTGTGGTTTGATCACTTAAACAAGTATTTCTTCACAATGCTTCTCTAAGAGTGAAAGTCTCCCTGTTGAAGCCGCTGAGGTATTTCTGAGAAATGTGTAAGCAATATTAAGAGGAGCTGGTTGTTGTCAACAGGAGTTGTAAGAGCAGCACAATGTTCTGTTCTGTTTGTGTCTTTATAAAAATAAATCATGCCTGAGTTCAAGCTATGAGGAGACCGCCTAACCAGCATTTGTCCTTATACCAAATATCTATTAAGTTTTACAAAATCTTAAATCACTTAGGAGGCAAAAGTATACATGTTAAAATTCAAAGCAGTTTAGGCATATTTATAAATAATAACTTTCCAGCTATATGATTTAGTAATAAAATTCTAATGTTTTATATCTGAAAAAGACACCAGCCCTGCAGAAAAGCCAGCACTCTCCAATTATACATGATGATAATATTTTACTTATTGCAGTCCATTCTCATTTCAATCTCTTGCCTGTCTTTTCTGCTCCATATCCTAGAAGAAAAAGAAAAGACAAACAGCACAGAAAAAGAAAAAGAGCACAGAAGTTACCAGAAAGAACCTTAAACAAACCTCAGCTCCCTAATTTTACTGTTCATATGTAGGTACTCTTTTCTTCAATGGTGCAATGAAGAAAATATTGCATGTGATAAAGTAGGGGAATATTTTATGATATGCTAATAGGACTGATTCAGATAAAGAATTGTACCAAATGGTACAGTTGCTCATAGTTTAATATCCTTGGGGAGAGTTTTACCAAAACAACTTAGTCCACAGAGTTACTGCAAAATCAGATTAGCACAGTGAGGCCCTGCCAATAAGTTATGACAAGTCCTTTACACTTCAGAGTCTGCAGCAAGTACACACACTCCTACATACCAACCACTGACTGGGCTGGAGACTGGACAAAAAAAGTCACTACTGGCATTAGAAATTGAAAATCTTTTTTTTCTGGATATTTGTTGGGTGGTAATGTGGGAATAGCTACCAATCTCACTGCTGTGCTGAATTGGGAGCAAAACAGGAATGGCTTTGATCAACATAAGTAATATTTTGCTGTATTTGTGCACCACAATACAGAAGAAGAGAGTCAGGAGACAGGAAGATAAATCTGCCCTGTTCATGGGTCACAGAGAAGAAGGTTCTCATGTAGAAGAGATTGTTTTTATTGCTGTAGCTGGAGAAAGAGCTGTTCCCTAACACAGGAGCTGTTAAGAAACATCCTTGGAAATGGTTAGGAAGGAAACCTATTGTTTTCCTTCTTGCCATCATGTTCTGGGGAAATAATTCTTTCTGTGAGTTTTCTTTTTATAAATGGCTAAACTAAATACATTTCACCCAAGAAATAACGAACTGTCATTATATGTCATTCTTCTCAGCAGTTAAGGTACAGACAGCATCACAAACTTTTTTCTAAAATTGAAATATGTTGTTTAAAGCATGGCTTAACAAAGTTCAGTGGTGATATTACCATTACTGTATTGCACAATCATTTGAACAAGATAAAAATCAAAATTAGACAAAGACAAAATCATAGTGCACTACAGTACGAGGTTACTGATTATACTGGTCACTTACCGAAGTTTTGCTGTGGCTAAAAGTTCTCTCTGCCTCAAGGAAAACCTTGAGAGGTGTCTGAGCTCCAGGGGAGATCACTGGTGCAGCCAGGCTGTTTAGTAGGGAGAACTCGAAGAAGGCTTGCTTAGACTGTCACAATTATGACATAAAGTGCTTGGCTTGAAGTCAGATTACATGGGGTGGAGAAGGTATGCATGAGACTCCTTGTATCCACGAGTTTCTTTGTTCCATGATGAACGAGTCTAGGAAAAGCCGCCTGCTATTTATGTGCTAATGGCGCGATCCTGTTCCCAGCTCATCTGCATTGATGCTCCCAGTGCCACTCTGCTCCTGAGAGGGTTTTCAGACAACAGATTGGAACTGGAGAAGATCTTGGCCTGGTTACAGCTCAGCCCTTTGCCTCCTTTGGAGCTTGTACCAAACTGCTCCTGGTTTGGTTAAGGAGTTGAGTGTATCCACTACAGAAGGCAATATTTAAATGGTTGAGCCAAAGGACAGAAGTATCAGTAGGATGGGACATAATTTTCCTTCTGAATAGCATATTTAGACCCAAAAGGTATGGCATAAAATACTATAAACAAGGAAGCTAGTCAAAAGTCAGAACACTTTGGGCTTTGTTGTCCTTTTCAAGTGTGGTAACAGAAGGAAGGGATAAAAGAGCTTTAACACTGATATTATATATAATAAATGCTCTATATGTCAAGTATAAAGTTGTAACAAAAAATGTTTAGATTTCGGTGACTTGGTAAAAAAGATTTATTTTGATTTATTCCCAGACAGCTTTCAATCTGTCTGTGAACAATGAAACCATAGTATTAACAGGACACTACACAATGTGTTTTCTTCTTTATAACAGTGTAAAAGAATACAGAAGCATTTGGGGGTAAAAAATGAACTTAAGTTTTGAGTGTTTTATCTGGCTCCACTCCAAAACAAATGGAGCACATGGAGGGCAGCTACTCTGGGGTGCTGAGAATATCTGTCAGGCTTAGAGTACTGAATGGTCTTTGTTCACCTCTTAGAAGAAATAGTGCAGAGAGATTACATAGGGTATGGAGGATATAGTTGTATGTTAATGTGTGTAAATTCACTGCTGGTTGATACAGGAGCACATTAAAAAGTGAGAAAAGCAGAAAGTGACATTATCTTATTTTCCACTGAATATTTCTAAATTAAGTCAGCATTTCCTGTGGTACAAATTGCTGGTCATACATTTTTGAAGTTCCCACCTGTTCCAATTCTGTCTGAAGCTGATTGTGAAGCTGTTGCATATAAAAACACAAAGTAACATCTGTGGCTTCCACAGTGGAAGGAGAAAAATTTCTATATTAGGCCAATAGTCACGTTTACCGTATCACTGAAGTTAAAATTTCTGTGTTATGGATTCTGAGGCAGAAGCAGGTTAGTGGGCTTTAAATGAAGGTTATCTACAAGGAGAATGGGACATTGTTCCTGGCAACTCTGTGTGTCTTGTTGCTTCCCATGATTTTTCTAGTTGACTGCAGAGATCCCAGAATGAGTCCCAATGCTGGTCTTCTGCTGTGGGCCTGAGTCTTACAACCTGATTTTTTTTTTTTTTTTGATTTTTGTTTTTCGCCTTAGAGTTGTTGAACAAAGATGATACACTGAAGCCAGAAAAATGGGGTTGTGCTAGTGTAGCAACCCTTGTGTCACATATTGCTGCTCCTGCTCAATAAAATGCATTTGCTTTGCTCTCTTTTTTAATGGCTTGTCCATTGGAAAGGCCTTAATATTCTTCACGAGTCTTACTTCAAATAGTTTTAAAAATCCAAATAGGAGAAAATGTATTTCCTTCTTGATCTGCTTTAATGGGAGTTGTGCCTAGGGATGAGAGGACAATAGATCTTCCTGTGTCTGAGTGAGATTGCTTCTTTGGAGACTTAGAAAGGTGATTTGTCTTTAAAATGATGTTGTTTAAAACTGCTTTGTTTATTTCTTAAGTGCAGTAAATCAGAGCTTCCCGCTACATAGAAGTAACCAGAATCTTAGAAAAGATTATTTCTAGTAATTATTTCTGGAAATTATTTCTAGTAATCTTGGAATATGGGATTTACAGGCTTATGGTATGTGCAAAAAGAAAATCTTAGAGTTGTAAAGTAAGCCAGAAACAAACAGCTTCTGTCTACTTTAAGTGTTTATTTCCTGTGTCCTTCTAGCATCTGGCAGTGAAATAAATTCTTGAGATTGAAATGCAGCACCAGGGTTTAATTTTTCAGAGTGAATGTCGTTTAAGTGAGTTGCTGTAAATGCATTGGAATGAACAGCAAGAAAACATAAAAATTAAGTACTAACTAGGATGGATCTGCTCCCATGCACTCTGTGCAGTAAAGTATCAAGCTTAGGAACCATCTTTTACTGTGGTAGCTCAGCTATTACTAGGAGCACTTGTATTTTGTTGTTTGGGGTTTTTTAATGTCTGGGGTATTCAGAGGTGTTCAGGCCTCCCTTTTTGTTGTTTATTCTTTGCTCATTTGTCCCCTGTACTGGGCATTGGTGAGGCAGCACCTTGAATTCCTTGTTTTATTTTGGGCTCCTCACTACAGGAAAAGCATTGAAGTGAGGATCAACATGCAGATTCAGAGGAAAGGAATGGAGCTGGGGAAGGGCATGGAGCACAAATCCTGTGAGGGGCAGCTTGAGGGAGCTGGTGGGGCTGAGCCTGGAGAAAAGGAGGCTCAAGGGGGAACCTTTTTGTTCTCTACACCCCCTGAGAGTGGAATCAGGTGGGAATTGGTCTCCTCTCCCAGTAATAGTACAAGAGTGAATCACCTCAGGTTGTGCCAGGGGAGATTTAGGTCAGATTTGATGGCAAATTGCTTCATAGAAAGGGTTGTCAAGCATTGGAAGAGTCTGCCCAGGGAATGGGTAGAGTCACCATCCTTGGAGGTATCTAAAGGAGGTGAAGAGGTGGCACTGGGGGACACGGTTTAGTGTTGGACTTGGCACTGTTACACTGATGGTTGGACTCGATGACCTTACAGGGCTTTTCCAACCTAAATGATTCTACGATTCCATACTTAACAAACATTCATTTTTCAGAGGAGTTCCTGATTGATTCCCTAAATATTGAACTTTGTATCCTGTTAGGAGAACTCAAAGGAGATTGAAAGATTTCTGGAATATTGATTCAGTTAAAATACTGTTTCTTAAACTCTCAGTTGTTCTTGCCTCCTGCTCTGAGAAGGAGGTAACTTTTGTTAAGTAATAGAAATGAAATTGGCTACAGCACTCAGTATCATGGAGTACACACCAGTAGCTGCCCTGAATAAGATGTGGTGCAGATGCATCAAAGAGTAAGCAGACCAAATGTTAGTGTTAAATAGGCAAAATATTTCCTGTGGTGAAAGGACCAGTCCTGTGTCAGTAAAACACTGGTATATACCTGCTTTTGGTGGATTTTTTAATCAAAGAGAATGTAAAAACCAAAATGGGAAACTATTGACTTGACCAGCCAGCTGCTTCCAAGAAATGTATTCACTTTAACAGTTTAGTGTAATTCCTTCACAATACAGGATTGTTGTACACATTTTTTCTACCTAAAGTTTAAAGTTCCAATTTCAGTTCTGTTGGTCTCTCCAATTTTCAATCCCTACTTTTTATATATTATTGTTATTCTATAACCTGTTGGGTGCAGTTAGTTTTATTGTCCAGATACCTTATCTCTAGCCATTCCCCAGCCTAAACATTGTACATAAAACTTTTTTCAGCCCACTTCCCCTGAGATGTAAAAATATTGTTTATAAAAAGAGCAGGGGGAGAACATAAGGTCTATCATTGTATAAATAATTTCAGCCATGACATGGGAAATATTTTTAAAAGGAAGACAGACCAATAACTGAATAGATTTTGGGGGAGGGGGGGAGAAAGTATTTTTAATAGGAAGCTTTTAAAGCCTTAAGCCTGAAGTTGAGGGGGCAATGTTTCCTGGAGCCCCATTTAGTAGCTAGCATAGACCAAGTCTCATTTCACATGCATGAAATCTGCTGTTCATTCACCACCTAATCGCTTTGCTGGGTGGAAAAGTCAGGCTGCAGATTCCAGCCTGCCTGAAATGAGAGCCACAGAGCCCTCTCTGCGTGTGTGCGTCTTACCTCCGCAAACCCCGCCACGGCTCGTGCGGGCAGGGCTCTTGGAGCTGCAGACTGAGACATCAGATGGAAGCTGACATTTTCCTCTCTCGCAAGTCTGTGCAAATGCTAAGGCCCATGGCACAGCACTTCCCAAGCAGGTGGTACAAGGATGCCAGTAGGAGCACATCCCAAAGGCATTTCTGCAGCATGGAATGACTCACTCAACCTGCTGGAGGTTTCTAAATGAAAGATGAAGATATTCTGTTTTGGGCAGCTGTTGCCACAGATTCCTATTTTGGGGTTTGTTCCATTCCATTTTAATCATTTATCAATATGGTATGTATCATTTACATAGCTGATGGCTTTGGAAAAAAATAAAAAAAGAAAAACCCAAACTAAATTCTTCCAGTCAGCATCATTTTTCTACTAAAAAAGAATGCTCTGAGAATGATAAATTACACCTCTTTTTCTTCTACTTCTAAGTCTCCTTTGAGAATAGCAAGTGATTACTATATCACGGAGTTCTAGTTTTAAAGTCACAGTTTCAAAGTGTTTCTGCTAACTCACCTATTTTTCTCCAGCTTTGCTATTTCAGGTCTGGAGGTAGTTCTGTTTACTAAGTGCAGTGCAGCCCAGTGAAACATTATGCTGTGCTAAACTAAACTTTTCTTGTCAAAAGCCTATTTTTTCATAACACTTCACTATGAACTCCATTTACAGCTGAGTATTTTAAGCCATCTTCCATGCAATAACAAAAAATTTGTTACCTTTTTTTTTTTTAATTTTATAGTGGCTTATCATCTCTGGTAGAAGAATTACAAATCCAGACAACTAAACCATATTTTTTCCACCCTAATACTGGTACATTTTTTTCCTGAAGGATACTTAATAGCTTTAATTATGCCCATTGTTTACTGAGGAAACAGCAGCATGACACTTAAAAAGCCCCTTTGCCTTATAGTTAAAGGACAAAGTTCATGCAGTTGATGAAGGAGCCTCTGCGTGCAGGTGTGAAACTTCAGTGCAGCTATTGCTCTGTTTTTACAGCTGTTGATCTTTCACACCTCTCAAGCAGACCATACTGTGCAGGAACTGATATTTAGAAAATAAGTGGGCACCGTGATCAAGTATCACTACCCTCGTAATTCTTCTGCAGCATTTCAGGATGGTGTTTATGTTTTCTTTCCACTTGTTTTAGATCAGGTACAAAGGAATGAATTTGGTCTGATTATTTCAGGTGAATAAGAGTCATAGTGCCTGCTCTATATACAGTTATGATTTCATTTTTGTTTTTGTTGCTTGGTTTGGTGGGGTTTTCTTCCTTTTAATTTTGCTTATTATTATTCCAGTTGTGTAATTTTTGTTTCTAAGAAGATGAAATTCAGGTAATGATCTAAGAATATTTTACTCAAACCTTGATGAAGACACTTGAAAATTCCAGAAGAGAAACCTCTTTGAAATAATTAATTCCAAAGCTTTACATAGCCCTGATGAATACTGTGACAATGAATGAGAGATAAGCAGCTCTGTTGCCTATTTGGTAGAGACTTTTCTCCTTAAAATGGCTCATTACATCATTTTGGGGTGGCGCTGAGGCCAAATATAGAATCTTCAAGACATCAAAGGACATTTTCATCAGAAATAGTGATGTCTGATTAGTCAAAAGGGACTAGGAAAAAACCAAGTGTGGAACCAGATAATTTTTAAATATGACATTGCATAGAAGGAAAAAAAAAAAAAGCAGTGAGCAGGTTTCCAAACCAGACTAAAAGTGGTACTGAAGGAAGGGGAGGATGGCCCAAAAGTAGCTGTGAAGGTCACAGCCTCTGCAGTCCCTTGGGGAGAACAGATCCTCTGCAGTCCCTTGGGGAGAACAGATCAGGAACTGGCCCAGAGCCTGTGGGGTGATTTCCATCACCTAGGTTAAAACCTGACCTGAATCTTAGTCCTGGAATTAAAGCTGTTTCTCTGGAAGCTGAGGCTCCTTTCTCATGGCTCTAGCCATTCAAAAGTCACTGCAGAAATGAGGACAGGGTTTATTTTCTGTAATATATTACAAATAATAAGCTGCAGTTCATAAGAAAGCATAGTAGCATCTCTGGTGTAAATGATTATCAGGCAACTGGGTGCATTCTAAAATTAGACCCTAATGCTGCCAGATCTGATCTCTCTCTCTGGCTTTGGGATGTTATAAACATAATTCATAGATGTTGTAATTTTCACAGAGGGAAATAGGACACAGCTGTACATCATCACCCTGAACTCGCAGAACACTTAAGCACATACATCCCATTAAAAACACATTTTTCAGCATATCACAAGGAAAATATTCCCTGAAACTACCTTTCTCTTATAAAATTGAATGAAATTAATAATGTAAGTAGTTCAATTTTTGTGCTTTCCTTGTCCATTTTATTTTAAAGGAAGAATTAATTTTTCTTAGGGTATCCTTAAAGAAAGAAAATTATTATCATAGAAAGGATGGGATTTACCTACTCTTTCTAATAACAAGAAGTCTGGGTTTGATGCTTTCAATGTTATTCATGCCATAATATTTTATGTGGCTTTCTAAACTGTGCAATCTTGGATATAGAAGTATTTCTACCCTAGGGGTGGTGGGCTGGTAGCTGAGGTTGAAATAAAACTTAAATCTTTTTCTCTTTCTGTAATGCACACTATTCATGCTTCATGAAACTGTGCTATTTGATACTTCTCCAGATAAATGCAGCGTCCTGATGATGTGTCATGCTTCATTATGCTAGCAAGTTCTGTTCCTTAAATTTAATCAAAATGCCAGTGGAATTTTTCTCATGTCTTTTTATTCATGTTTCTTTGCTGAAGGAAGATCTTTTATATCCCTCTGAAATTGCTTTTAAGAGCAATTCTATAAGTGCTGAAGAGCGTGATAAGGTCAGAGCTGTGGGATGCAGCAAGAAGGTGGCCTGGTTCTCCACTTGTTTACACAGGTGCCCTGCTAATGTGATCTTGTTGTCCTTGGGGCCCTTGTGTCTGCCCTGGGATGAGGCTGGCTCTCTGTTGTGCCACCAAAGGAGAACTCCCCAGCTGATCTCTGCAACTGTGGCCCATGGAGAAGGACTGCATGGATGCAGTTCCAGAGCAGAAGTAGTAACAGAGTAGAAAAAAAAGGACAAAGTAGTATAATTATGCATGTTCTGGTAGAGGAATATTATTTTATAGCTTTAGGACCATAAGAATGTATTCAAACATCAGGCTGGTTGTTACTTTGGTGCTTTAGAACATTACAAGTTCCCAGTGAGGAAGTTGAGGTTATGTATGTCACTGATGTTTATGCATTTACTTTCCTTATTCCACTTGGTATTTACAATACATGCTTTCCCTTGAGTTATTGCTGGAACCAAAACCCATCTTAATCAGATATAAAAACATCTACTGATACAATTTTTATGTGAGAAAGATTAGCTTCTGTTCTTCTGAAAGTTAAGAGGTGATTAATTCTGTATAAATCAAATCTGTCTCATCTAAGTCCCATTGGACTTCTGATCTCTTTTCATTTTTTACCAAAAAGATTAATGAGGTCACCCTCTACTCTGACATCATTCCTTCCTCTTCCTGCAGGAGCTATAGCAGAAGTACCATTGCTGTGTGAGAGGAATTATCCCTCAATATAGTAACTGTGAAGGGCAGAAAAATCTTTCTTTGCACCAAATCCAGAAGACCAGAAAAATCATACGATGACTTGGGTTGGCAAGGACCTTAAGGACCATTTAGTTCCAACCCCACTGCCATGGACTAAACCATGTTGTTCAGGTCCCCCTCCAGCCTGGTCTTGAACACTTCAACCTATCTCAAACTCATTTGTTTTTTTCCTGTAAACCCAACGAGTACAAATTTCCTTTTTATGAAAACACTATTTTATTTCTCTTATCTTTCAAATTATTTTTAATAGGAAACCTTTTCTATTTGCATTCTCTGAGCATTGGTGTTAAATCCTCAATTCTACTTGGCTAATAAGTCTAGCTGAGGCCTAACCAATCGTTAGCTTAGACTGAGACTGAAAATCTTAATAGCATCAAGTATTTGGAGAGAATTTGTCAATTCAATTTGCCATTTAGTCTCACAGCCTTGCCCCAAGCATTGGCCAGGAGGGGATTTTTTCAAGGTTCCCTGTAGTTCAACAAACGTTAGAAATTATTTTTCTATCAATCTCAAAAAGAGAAATGGACTTTTCTTCTAACTAAAATACATATTGCCTTTCTAGTTCACTTGTTTAATAATGACAAAACCAGATACCTAAAAAACCATGCTGAAAGTCAGAGTTTGCTATTTCTGCTTCTTCATCACTGAACTTTGTCAAAATCAGAGCTCTGGATATAGCATTTGTCAGCTACCTGCTGCTCCAGAACAGCAGAGGGAGCACAAAACATTTTGTTTGCTTTTAATTTCTTGGTGGTGGTGAGATTAACTTAAAAATGATTGTCAAAAAGGTTGTTAGAACCCATAGGTCTTCATCAAGTTATATATTTTTTCTAATTGTCTGATCAGAACTGTTGCTGATGGTATCTCTCATCTCCCAGAAAATCACACACAACTTGCAGGTACTTCTTGCTTTCATCAGGAAATCTGTCTAATCTCTTTATATTGGCTTTGACTTTTATTTTTCAGCTGAGCTTTAGATACCACATCTTTTCATCACTACCCAGAGGTCCTAATAAGTGGCAAAATAGAATTATGTGCTATTTTCTACTTCAAAATGGACTACCTTGGCTGATGTAATTCAGGAGCAAGTAAGCATCATGATCCTGTCAATTCAGTTTTTTATCTCTTTTCTGTGCTGTACAGCTATGTGTGTGTTCTGCAGCTCTTGAAATATCTTCTTCCAGCTTCACTGCCTGAGGCCACAAGTGTGCAGAGCAGTTCTGTCTCCCAAAGAATGTCAAACATAATGAAAAAATGAACTTGCAAAAGAGCTGATTTTTGTGTGCCTTCCTGCTTGTTTCTTCTGCCTGCTCTTTTTGCTTTCCCCTGTCTTCCTAGGTTTTATTTTCTGCTTTTGGAACTGTATCCAAAGCTCCCTCAGAATGAACTGCTTTTAAGAAGCTTTCTCATAATGAGGCTTGTCACACAAATGAATGGAGCATTGCTGAAGGCTCACAATGTGGCACAGGCTGACTCAACCTTTCGATGCTCGCTCTCAGAATTAGCATTCTTGTCCAACAATGGCTTTCATCCCTTCTCTTTCTGCTGCCAAAGACTGTGACCTGGTTTGTTCAAGAAATCACACTCACAAAAATGAATGGAAAGTGTGAGGATTAAAGTGAAGGTTAACCTCACAGAACAGGAGAACTTTAAAGTCAGGCTATCTTCCTTATCCGTTGGACCTAAGCTTTATAGGAGAAGCAGGAGAGTGAGTGATCTTGAATTCAGTGCTAAAGGTGAAGGCAGCTTTCCTCACAATGGGCAAAGCCTGTGTGCTTTAAGGGTAACTTCAATGGAGCTGCTTCATGGCTGAGGCAAACAGGGTTGGGCCACAGCTGCACACACTTCTGCTTCACCACAGAGGGCAGAAAGCTCAGCATCATCTGAGCTGCCCGTGCCCCTTCAGACCTCTGAGCACCCAAATCCTGGAGGAGAAAAGGTGTGAGATATCTGCTTTGAACTGATGGATGCCGGGAGAGCATAGGCTGGGCTTGAAAGCCTTTCTGTCAACTCACTGAAAGCATTAGAAGTAAATAGAATAAAAGACAGCATCATCACTGTTGGAGTTCTGAGAACTGAGCAGCTCTTGCTGGAGCTCACACCCAGATTACCGGTGCTGAGCAGCCCTAGGTGCTGTGTCTGCCCCAGAATTCAGTGAGTCTTGCAGGTTCTGGAGAGTTTTTGAGAGCAGCCTTATTCCCCTAGGGGACACAAGTGAAGAAGAAAAAAGAGTGAGAATTTATCTGTAATCCTGAATTCCCATTTTGCATGTAATCCAAACCATGGAAAGAGAGGAAAGAGACAAAGGGAGGAGGGGAATGGAAAGGGAAAAGGGAAAGGTTATCATGACTTCAGCTCAACATTGCTGAAATGTCCAGTAGAATGGAAATTAGATTTTTTTTTCAATAATCACAACAAGTTTTCTATTCAAACTTTTAGAAATTATGTGTTACTCCCCATGTTGGTCTGGCACCTAGGTGCTGTGTCTGCCCCAGAGTTCAGTGAGCCTTACAGGTTCTGGAGAGTTTTTGAGAGCAGTCTTCTTCCCATAGGGGACATAAGTGAAGAAGAAAAAAGAGTAAAAATTTATCTGCAATCCTGAATTTCCATTTTGCATGTAATCTTAAGCATGGATAGAGAAGAAAGAGTCAAATGGAGAAGGGGAATGGAAAGGGAAAAGGGAAAGTTTATCATGACTTCAGCTCAGCAGTGCTGAAATGTCCAGTAGAATGGAAATGAGAAATTAAATTTATTTGTTTTTGTAATAATCACAACGACTTTTCTAATTCCTTTAGAAATTATGTGTTACTCCCCATATTGGTCTGGCACACTTGCTCTTAGGCTTTCAGCCAGCTATCACAAGTGCTAGGAAAAGCCTAGTAGCCCCACCTCACCTAGGAGTCTCTGATGTGTTGTATGGGATGCATAACATCCTCTGCTGTCAGTGTAAAAGTCTGATGGCTACACAAGATCTTTCTTTTCATGTCTTGGCTTCTTCTGCTTAATCTTTTGCAAAAGCAAGCAACTGTGTACAGCAGACAGCATTACATTTCTTCCATGAAGTTTCAATCCCAGTTTGCACTGGTGACCTTGCACAATCTTTGAAAACCTTCACTGCTTCACTGATTAAGCTGATGGACTGATGTTTTTCTGCTTTCTATGCAAAAAAACGCATAACACCTTGCTTGATTAGAGATACAATTGCACAGGATTATTAGCATTATGGAGTAGAAATTATGGAAGTGCAATTTATGATCATCTGGCTCCCAGACTACTGCACTTTATTAAAACAAGAGAATATTTTGGGGAAGAAAAATAGGATGCAGGAGCAGGGTAGCTGATGATCTCATATTCAATTCCACTTTAGGCAAAAACAAAGCATGGAAAATTTAGCCTAGAATGATTAACATTCCTGGGGTTATAAACTATACCGAAAACCAAATGCTATGAAGGAGATTATTAGACAACCTTAATTAAAAACATCACTACCAGCTCTCCACATAATAAATGCACTTGATCTGAGTGAAAGAAAATGAAGTTAATGGTGAATAAACATTGGGAATAAAAGGAAGATTTTACAACCTAGTGCTGGGGGAGATCTTCATCCCTCTCCACAGTCCCTGCAGCCCCATTTCAGCTAGTGGTCGTGTGTAATCATGAAGCCACTGAATTTGGGAAAGATATACATATTGACCCTGTTACAGAGAGGAAAACGTAAAGCAGAAATTCCCATGATCTCTAAGTTGGATGAGGAATGAGAGGGACAGAAGAGGCAGAAAGGCTGGACTCCCTGCCAGCTGGAGGAGATAGATGAGAGGCTGGGCAGGGAGGGGAGCTGAGCTGGCACCCCTGTTTGGGAGGGAGCCAGGTCAGCTCCCCTTATCCCATCTGGCTGCAGCAGTGACCAGGAGCCCGATGGGGAGCACCGGGCAGGTGCAGCCTTAGACAGGTCCAGCCTGGCTGAAGCAGAGGTCAGGCTGAACAAATTTGATTAACTCCTCCTGAGAAGGGACAATGACAGCTGACAGGAGTGCCACAGCAGACACAATCTCCTTGGACTCCAAGAAACCTTTTGCCATGTCCTGGCTTCGAAGGCTGCGTTTAAAAACCTGTATTGCTGTCCAGATTTTACTAGTTAAATCAGCATCAGAGTGAGGCAAGGATGTTGAAAGCTCATTTATATTTCATGCTAATCACCTTGGCAGTGACCCTTTAAAATAAAATAAAAAAAATTATTTATACTTTATACTGCTTGCAGCTGTAAGTACTGCATATACTTATCTAAACAGAGGAGGTTGACTTTAGTCAGAAAGATGAGCTTGATAGCTTTAATTAATTCTTAATAAAAGAAAAATAAAACAGATCAAAGCAGCCAGCTCAAGAACTTAGAAGCAAGCCAAGATTTTCATACTTAGGGTCTGGGTCTTGTAAGCACAAGCATTAGAGTAAATTTATTTCCATGTGTGACAATCAATGATCTTAGTAATTGTAATTAAAAGTGTACCTAAAAGTATGACTATTTCCATTGTGGGATGTTTTTCCTGCCTGTTTCAGTAAGAGATACACCAGCACTGGCAGACAGGGAAAGTCTCAGGCTGCACATAGATTATTAAGGCACAGTTGCATTGTTCTCTTGTCAAGGTTTGGGCTGCCCAAACTCATCCTGTGTCAGGACAGCATCTTGCAGCTGTTTTTACAGAATCATCAAATGACCAAAACACCACTGGAAGGGGAGCATTGAAGGTCTTTTAGACAAAATCCCAGCACAAAGCAGGACTGTAGCCACAGTAGGATCAGGTCAGCTCTCTCTTAGTCTAGCTGGGCTGTGAAAAACTAATTTGCAGATTTGACAGCCACCCTGTACAATGTGCTCCCGTGATGCACGACCCACACAGCTTTGCTGTTATTGCTTTGGTTTGTTTTGGTTTTTTTTATTATTTACCTATAGTGCTTGATGTTCAGGGACACCTGAAAATTAATTAAAAGGAGGGAAACCTTTATAAAAACCCAGACCCATCTTCTTCTATTGTTCTCTACCTCAGAAGTATGCCAAGGCTGGATTGTCAGGACTGAATAGAATTTGTTGCCCTTTGTTGATTTCATCAAACCTATTAATACTGTTGGTGGGCTTTTCTTGGTTGGGTTGGTTTTTTATGTTGTTCCTACTTAATTAGTACAGTGCATTGTCTTGGGGCTATTTGAGGATGAAAAACAAGACTTTAATGATAAAATACAAGAAAAAAAGACAGACTACTCTTGTCAATGTCAGCAAATAAATAGCATTAATCTGTCTTCATTACTGCCATGCATGGTGTAACACAAGAGCCCAGCAGGTGGGAAGAGTAGAATATCTTTTT
The DNA here is from genome assembly GCF_000277835.1 of Geospiza fortis. Classification (NCBI taxonomy): domain Eukaryota; kingdom Metazoa; phylum Chordata; class Aves; order Passeriformes; family Thraupidae; genus Geospiza; species Geospiza fortis. Next base: position 369,877 of record NW_005054539.1, on the reverse strand, counting down.
ACTACTCCACGAGTGCTAAGAATTAAGCTGAAACTTACACTGTAATTTTTTCTTTGATCAGCAAAGAATTATGACAGTCATTTTGTCTCCAGAAGCTTTCTGACATCTTTCCATTAGGATACTGAGGGAATGCAGGATGTCTGACCTGACCTGTTGTCACCAGTTCCCAATGGGAGGTGCCTCACTGCCATTTGTGCCTTTGGAAACTCTGCCCTGTCTGCACTGTGGAGTGGGATGCTCATTCCAGCTGGAGCCACATCTCTTCCCTGCTATATTATTTTAAAAGATGAAGTTTTAATTAGCACAGTTATGTTTTAGAGTGCTTCTGAATATGTCATATCTTTAAAGGCTTTCAGCAAGGAGATGTTTGGTTCCCCCCTCCCCACCTCAAAAATGAGTTATCCAGGCAATCTGTGCCGAGTGTTTTTGAGCATAAAGGTTGAATACACACAAATAGATTATGTGGAAGTGTAAATCAGAACTGTGCAATTCACTTCAGTGATTTACATTATCTGAAGATCCGCACTATTAATTATTGTAAGCCTACCTTTTTAAAAGCAGTTTTTAGTCACTGTGACATCTAACCATCTGGCTCCAGTTTCCCTCAGTATGTACTTTCAGGCATAAATACTGGGAAGCTTTGTTAAATATGCAGATTACCCAGGCAGCATGCAGGGGATGGTGATAGACAAAGCTTTGTTTGCACAGCTCATTTCTTTGCAAAGTTTTCTGGTTAAACTTTATATACCAATCAGTAATGGATTTGATTTGCTGGTGTATTTCCTATGACTTTTACTACAGCTGAGGATTTTAACTGATGGGACAAGGGAAAGAATATCCTGGCTGTTGTGATCATCTGCCACAGCAGCCAGTCTCACTGTGGAGGCAACAGGAGAGATTGTTTATCTGGCACCACTGGACAGCTCATTCCCAGAGCAAATGCCTTGGCCCCCACGGCTGCCATTGCTCCACCTGATAAGGAGGTTGAATCAGCATTCTCACCCTGCAGGGCTGATATTGCAGGGTGTTATCACCGAATTAAAAGCAGAAGCTCTGAACCCACAGAAATCTCAGTTACCTCTAACGAGCTGCTTGCCAGGGTCAGCAGAGCTCCTCAGACCCAGCCTGAAATTCATGGTGTGCTCTTTCAGAGAGCTCCTACCCAGGGACTGTAATTTTCTTTACTGCCACAGAACTGCCTCATTTATAAGCTAAGATCTAGTGTTTGAACACAGAGTTCTGTTCTCCCGAGGATATGATTTTACCCAGCACAATATTTCCTCAGGCAACAAAGTTATTGACTGCAATACTTTATGTTGCTGCAGAAAGGAAGCCTCTGAAAAATAACCTTTAATTGTCACCAGGCTGTGTCTTTTTTGTACCTTCAGGCATGCATTTAGAAGGGGCTACAGGATACAGAA
>NW_005054539.1:348119-368411 GCF_000277835.1 Geospiza fortis | reverse complement strand
TTTCTCCATTTATCAGATGGGGAGACAATCTGTGGTCCTGGGGAGGGGTATGTGCTTCTCCATCTCTACAGTCCCAAGAAAGGGTCTCTCCTCCCCCAAAGCAGACTCTTGCCATCTGACATCCCTGTGGCAGAAAATGCCCTAAAGTTTCTCTGCTATCTTAGCTGCAAGGATGTCACCAGTCTTGTTGATATAGCCTGAAGTCAACTCAACCTGATTAGGAATTGAGGGAGGATTTCTAAATGTTGCTAATGAAAAATAAAAATAAGATATCTGCAGTTTTCCCTCTAACCTTAGTTTTTCAATCTGTAATATTTAGTTTGTCTTAACTATCTGATCAAGGCTAATGGCATCTAAATGGCTTATTTTAAGTTCCTTGAGACTGTTAGAAAATGCATTTCCTATTGCCGTAGTAATTTTTCTTTAACCCCAGTGTAAAACAGTTATTAAATTTCTGTAGCTTAGATTCTTACATATGTTTGCTAATTCAGTGAAAGAGACATATCTTTGTGTGAAGAAAAATACCTTGGATCCTGTTAAGACCCTCTTCACCCCAAAACCTGTGATGCTGTTGAAAAGTCTCTGGTCTTGATGTGTGAAGCTAAACTTCCCAACTCAGCATGTGCAGCTAACAAAACCCATCACCAGCCAATTGGAAGTCTGATTTTTGAGGACCATTGAACACTGAGCATTTCAGGGAGCTGCAATTACAGAAACAATTGTGTTAAATAACTTTGGACTGATGGTGTGTGAACATCAGCCCTCCCAACTTCCTCTTTCTTATTTTGGTTGGAATCTGACAGTGCACAGGGTTATGTTAGAAACACTTTAGGGAGTGTTGATATGCTTCAGAAATTCTGTCATTTCTTCATCTGTCTGTGATTTATGCTTGTGTTTTATGACTCTGTAGGCTGAACAGCCTCATATTTGTGGTTCTATTTGATGTTGAGAAGAAAAAGGGCAGGGTACATTTTAATGGAGGTGAAGCATCTTAAACTCCCCTCACATAATTCCAATTCCACTTTCAGTCATAGCACTACAAGTCAGGAGGCACAGCATGCTTCACATTTCTGTAGTGCTGGACATATGTCAAATATAAGGAGCAGTTTAACTAAGATAAATAACAGACTGTATTAGAAAATCTGCCTTTTTTTATTAACCATGTGAATTGTTTATTTTGCATTTTTATTTGGTACAGTGGAAAGTGATGACATTTGTTATACAAATGAGACCAAAGCTTTCTACCGCTCCTTAGAAGTCCTGTAGAACTTGTGAATAACATTAAATTTTTGTTCTGAAAGAGGTCAGTTGATGTTTGATGCCAGTGCATGGGTTGTGCTCCCATGTGTTGTGCTGATCACTGTCACAGGTGTGCTCAGGATCACCTCACCCCGATCTTTGGAGTCTCAGCACAGGCTGGGGGATGAGCAGACCAAAAGCAGTGACAGAAAAGGCCCTGGGGGTGCTGGTGGGTGAGAGGCTGGCCATGCCCTGGCCATTGGGAGCCCAGAGCCCCCCGTGTGCTGGGCTCACCCAGAGCCCCGTGGGCAGCAGGGCAGGGAGGGGATTCTGCCCCTCTGCCCCCTCTGCTGAGACCCCACCTGCAGGGCTGCATCCAGCTCTGGGCTCCCAGCACAGCAAGGACAGGGACCTGCTGGAGCCAGGCCAGAGGAGGCACCAAGGGGATCAGAGGGATGGAGCAGCTCTGCTGGGAGGAAAGGCTGAGAGAAATGGGATTGTTCAGCATGAAAAAAAAAAGGCTTCAGGGTGACCTAATTGCAGCCTTTTCAGTACCTGAAGGGAACCCACAAGAAAGATGGAGTAACTATTTACAAAGCCTGGAGTGACAGGACAAGGGGGAATAGCTTCAGACTGAAAGAGAGAAGGTCTAGATTGGATATCTAGGAAGAAATTTTTTTACTGTGAGGGTGATGAGGTTCTGGCATAGGTTTCCCAGAGAGGTTGTGGCTGCCCCATCCCTGGAAGGGATCAAGGCTAGGTTGGATGGGGTTCTGAGCAGCCTGGTCTAGTGGAAAATGTCCCTGTCTGTGGCATGTGGGTTGGAATGAGATGATCTTTAAGGTCCCCTCCAGTCTAAAATAATCCATGATGCTACACACTGATCCTGGCGTAAGTTTTTAACATATGATGACTCTTTAAATGCCTGTACAGGGACTCAGCAGTCTCCCTTAAATTCACAGATGAGCCTATACATGGTACAGCTGAATGCACCTCACTGAGGCCAGAAAGCTGCCAGTGACTGGGTTGTAATGCCATACTTACAGGTGTGTGATGCCATACTGACAGGTAACCCATCCCAGTTGTCTACCCAAGTGAAAATATAATGCAAACATTGCCTAAACCCTGCAAGCAGCCATGTGATCCCTGTTTTAGAACTGCAAACTTGCTACCTGCAGTGAGCACAGGAGAGGCTTGAAATATTTGATATGCTATATGAATATTAAATGAAATTATTAAAACCAGCTATGTAAACATAAGGTAATGCAGTAGCTTTAACAGGAACTTCTCCAATCCTGCTCAAGTGCAGTAGAAATACAGACCAAACTGTGCAAACCAAACCTCCAAAAAATAATACATAAATGGTGGTGTATTGTGGCAAGGTAGGTAACAAAGAGGAAAGATGAACACCTGTCTCCTGCATATGGATTGGCAGCTACAATAAAGACCCTAGGAGTACATGAGCGTTTTTGGAGAAGTTTGCAGAATATTCATTGTGTAAAACCTCTCCCCAGTTTATTTCTAAAACTGGACCTTTTCCTATTGCTATTCTAAAAGGATGAAGGATGAACTGATTGAGGAGGACAAGGTAGTTTCTTGTATGCCTATTTGGCAGTACAGAGAATTTATATGCTGATCACAGAGTGGAAATTATTATGATTTAAAGTTAAGATGTCTAGAAGTGAGAATTGGAAGGCCCACAGGGAAAACAGTGAAGGAATGTAAAAAGAGAGGCTGTCATTCTAACAAGAAATATGTAGCTAATAAATAAATAAATATAAAATAAAATCTATTACATTTGGATGTGTTCTATCATCAAGTATTAGACCTAAAACCAACATATACTGTAATGTGATAAAAGAGGTGTTCTGCATTGGGGTTGTTTTGTTTGTTTTCCATCTCTGATATTGCAGAAATAAGTGTTTATTTAAAAGAGGGAGAGAGAGATATTTTAAGAAATTGCTTTCAAATTTGTTTGGCATTATATACAGGCATTTGAATAGAAAACAGAAAACAACATCTTTATCCCTTTTTGACAATGGTAGTATGTCTTTCATGTGTGCATACAGTAGAAGTGAGCTACTGGTGAATCAAAGACAACATTTAAAATTAAGAGTATCACGTGTGAGGCCTTTGGAAGAAGAGACAGTCAGTGTAATAGAAGGGAAATTTGTTGGGCTGAATTTCTATTCTCGTGCTTGAATGCTATTTCATCCTTTGAAAAACTCACATGAGAAAGATTTGAAATTAGAGAACTTCTAAGCGTGTGCAAATAATTTAAATAGTGTCCACAACAGATAATAACTTTTTCACACTTCTGCTGACCCTTTTCTCTTAAGTTCTCAGGCGCAACATGAGAGAAGGGAGGAGATTTTCTCAGCAACAGGAACACCAGAAAATTCTCTCTGCCAATACCAGCACTTCTGCTTTAGTCCATCTTCAGTTCACACTAGAACAACACCAAGGTGAGCTTGGGGGAAAACTTTCTACCTGTGTTCACTATAAATAAGGTTTCAAAGGTTTGTTCTGAGAGGGATGGGATCAAGCGGTTGAGCGCACTGGTAACAAAGTCAAAAACTTTTATAAATATAAATAGTTGAAGCTATGAAATTAATCTTCCATTTAAACCCTTCCTTTCTTCTCCCCTGTACAGAATTAGATGTGTGGCCAGCTGAGCTGCATGTGACTGTGCACAGGATTTCCAGTGCTAGGCTATGGTCAAGCCACATGCAAATTCCTGTTTGGCAAAACCACTGGAGTAATCCCAGAGTAGGATTACCCCGATTCTGAGTGAAAATGGATGCCTGCAAAGAACAACGGGGCTTTGAGCAGTACAAACCTCTTTGTTTTCAAGTAGGTCATAGATGGAGTTTTCCTTTTTTTTTCATGGTACAAGAGCACAGCAATATGGACCATCTAGGTGCTAGTTGCTACGGTAACCATAAAATCACATCCTCCAAAACCTTTCTATTTAATTATATACATCACTGACTAGCTAGTGAAGTAAATTTTTTTTTTCTTCCCCAAAACTCCAGATTGAAAAGGAAAAAAATGTATGTTCATTGCAGTTTAACCTTTTCTTTGTCACTGATATTTTTGGGAAGAGAATTTTTTTCCTTCTTACAAGCATTTTCAGCTGATGTTCCATACAGTTTTATTGACATCATAAATTATTGTATTGGGCTGTAGTGCTACACAGTTAAGGGTTAGAGGTTTGTCATTGTTTCTGTGTATTTATAGCCTAATTCTCCAGACTTCTCCTTGATATACATGATTTGTTTCCAACCTCACAATATTGGGGCTATATTTCACCTGTGGAAATACCTGCATTGGGTTGAAATCCATATCTGCTAGAACACTACATGAAAAACTCCCCCTGTGTACAGAAAACTTTAAATTTTGGTAATCAAAATAAAGGCAAGGTACTGAAATCAAAACTAACTTTGTCTCAGATGCACTTCCTGAACTGCTTTTGTGCACCAGGATGAATGGGCATTAAAAGCCTGTAAACAAGTAATTCAGTTGCCTCTTCTGTTCCTAGAGTACCTTCCTTATAAAACAGCAATGATTAAGAAACTTTAATATCTAGGGAAAAAAATTGAGAACTATTTTACTTTATTTATTTTCCCTACTTATGTAGATTTTATGGCCTATCCCTTTAAATGTTAGCAGAAGATATACATATGTTGCTATCCTGGAAACATAAATCATAGTTTTCCTGCTCTTTTTAAAATATATGTAATGTGTAACTTTAATTTTTCTTTTCCCTCTTTCAATATTTTTCTTTAAAATATGTTGGTTAAAAAAAGTAATGAGGAGTGATCTCCACGTAAGTATTAGACAATTGTGTTTAATTCGTGTAATTCTTTCTTCATTATTCTGATACTGGATTGCCACACCTTACCAAAAGGAATCTTTTCATATTAATATTAATATTTTCATAATTAAAAAGAAAATTCAGGTCCCACACAAATTTGTTTCATGAGGTCAAACCGCACCTAATTTTGGGGGTTTTCCAGGCAAGAGGTCACATGCTAATAACTACATTTATTAGCTACACTGGTTTCACCAGTGCAATCAAAATTGCACATTGCAAGTAATTATTACCATTTTGATGAGTAAGTGATAGAATTGGAAAGTCTCTTAGGATGATTCAGAAACGTGAACTCTGAAATCAATATACAGAATCCCTCAAACAGCAGGCACCTTTAGCCAGGTAATGAGTAAATACACTCTGTGAGTTTTACAGAGTGGTTTGCACCCAATCTGAATAATACGTTTAAACCTAATTCAAAATATTCTTTCTATTGGAAAAAATAGTTCACTATAAGCATAATGAAAAAAAAAATCAGCTCAGGAAGTTTAAAGGTACAGTGTTAGCAATATAGCATGAGAAATTTATCAAAATGACTACCAATGAGTTTATTTTCTGCCAGAAATTAGCCTGTTGCTGTGATTAACTGTTTTTCTTTCTAATGCTGAAGTTAATTATATTAAAAATTTATAAGTGTTCTGAAATGTGTGTTTGCACAATTTGGTAACATTTTATGAATATATGAATCTGTGACATACAGATGGGTGGTTCTAACCACTTCTCAGTCCAGCATCATGCTTTGAGCTGCAGATGCCAATGGCAGCAGTTGTACATCTATTATGAGATTTGGACAACCTTCAATTTTGGTTTTCATTATTATCCTACTTCCAAACCAAGGAGGATTCTTGGGTAATTTGGAAAGATGACTTCTCTCTATGTAAGGAGTTTATATTATTTTTATCTCCTAAAATGGCTTAACAGCTTGGTGGAGATCAGTCTTTTCACCTTTTTGCAACATCTGTCATTAATCCACATGTGATTGTACTGACACTCATGGTTCAAATTGCATTTAAGGCTGGAATACATAAACAGTCAAATATCTCCGTGTTTCTCTGGAATTACTGTTATCCTTCCACCATTTTTCTGTGTCCTAAGGTTCAGACATTGGTTCAGAGCAAGAAAGAAGGATTACAGAGAGAAGAATCAGCATCACAATCCCTTTTTTGGGAGGACACCCATGTAGGTTTTCTCCCTCCTCCCATTTGGGTCTGACTGGAGAAATTTTATATATTTTACATGATCTTTGCCCTGCTGATTCTTCACTGGTTCATATTTCCACATTACTGTGTGTAGTACATTTAACTTTTATGTCAGAGATGTGGTCATTATCCGCCTTGTTATCCTTAAAGCTATCTTTACCCTGCTCCCATGGTTGCATTCCTTTAAATTAGGCTTACCTGACCACTGGTGGCATGTTTATAGCCCTGTGGTCACTGGTGTCATCCTGTGTTCGTGGTTTCAACACCTCTGCAATCACCTCCTGTCAGTATTCTTTTTTGTTTTATTCTAAACTCATAAACAGTTCATTCTGCACCGAGTACCTGCTCACTATTACCCTATACAGTTGTTCACAAGCTAAAAAAAAAGTAAGTAATAGTGACCATGTTGTCACATGATTATTTTTCCCGCTAAATAAGGCTAATTATGGCTCCAGCTAGGCCAAAAGAAGTCGAGGCAGAGCCTGATGGGTGCTGAGCTGTGTTATTGTCCTAACACAAAACCTGTTACAAACAACACTGTACAAGGCTAACCTTGCTAACCCTAAGCCTCCCTTCAAGGAGCCATGCAAGCCTGAATGAAGTACCTCCTTGTTGGTTAGCAGGGAAACATCTATAATGCCGAGCAGAGTCAAGTATCCCGTTTACTTACAGTTCTGAAGTGTGGAATACAGTTATAAAGAATTGGGAAAACAAAAGACATTGCTCCAGCCACACTTAGCAAGAATTATCTTAAATACTCCAGTTTCTCGTGCTCCTTTGTTAGTTTCTGTTGGCTGTCCCCAGTCTGGCACACTAGAGAGAGCTCTTAGATCTGAATGTTTTCTACTCGAACAGCTAATGTTGGTTAGAGAGGCCATTTGGAACAGTTTCTTCTTTGGCCCACAATCAAAGGACCTGGGTTTTTTTTTTCTCTCTTGTTTACCTACTCATCATTTTCCTGTGTGAGAGCAGTGAGACATTATACGGTGCCAAGAGGATTATGTAATCACTTTCCCCCATCCTCCCTAAGTTTACTTGATTAACATTTTTATTGCATATCTTAATTAGTAGATTCCTAGCTTTAGGCTTCAGGCTGCTTTCCTCTCCTGACAGCCTCTGTTGAATGCGCTGATTTAATTTTAAAACTTCTGTAGCATGAGAAATTTTAATGGTTTTAAATATTTGGTTTGTTACAAGTTTGTATATAAAGTGCTATAACACATTGAAAATTATTTGGGAATTTGCTTCTGAGAAGGAACAGATTCTTCCTTTACATTCCTTTAGATTTCAGGAAACTCATTTATATGAGTTTACACAAGCAAAAAATTAGAATAAAAATCGGATAGTCCTAATGTGAAGGGTTTAGAAACAGCTTTTGTCATTGGGACATTAGAGACATATTCTTGCAATTATAAGAGGAAATGGAGGGCAAGATTGATCCCTTTCTAGCTCAAGAGATGCAAATGTAAGTAGTGTCCAAACAATTCCAAATCTGCAGAAAGCAAAGCTGAGGTGAGCACAGTCTCACCTTTTTAGCCATCAGTTCACTGATTATAGAACTTATCTTTAAAATTATATTGCAGTTACCTCAGCTCATTTTTTCTACCCTGGATAGTGTTTTCTGATCATCATATTGCAACATATTCTGATCCAAGGCTCTTGCAATCTCTCTTGCTGAATCCTTCAAACATTTTATAAAAAACTTAACTATCTTTGATAGGGCAGAAATTTGAATTCTACCTTGACAACACTGCTATTAATATGTTAGTTTTCATTCTTGCATTGTCTCCTTCTTTGTCTCTCAATATTTCATGACTTGGAGGACAGAACAACTTCAAAAGGATTGTATTTCCTGGTTCCTTTTGAAATGTACTGAAAATATACAGAATGCTTCACACTTGTACTGTTTAGTGAATTTAAAGGATTTTTTCATGCATTTTCCCTTTCTAAATATAGTTGAGGAAGCACTTTTTGCTTCCTACAAAGGTACAGAGCAAAAGTATATGCTGTGATCTGTAGGTGGATGTGAGAGAAACCCCTTGTGTGTCTTGTTTCTTTCTACACTGCAAGTCAGGCAATCACAAATATATTTATCCTCAAATCACTTTAAGTAACTTCTCATATTGTTACAGCTTTAAAGGAATTCTGGTACTCTGCATATCTTTGATCCTAGGAACAACTTCTCCTTTGCAAAGATTTCTGGCTTGTTTTGCATGTAAATTATCCCATGGGATGGAACAAGACCAAATGTTGCACTGACCAAAATATGAGGTGAGGAGTATAATTGGGGCTTTATTTTTTATGTGACTTGGCAGTATATCTGAATCATCTACACAGGCCTATACAAGCCATGCAAGAAAATGGGCCTTCTAGCTGGATTTTGTGCCTGAATTTCATCATCCATGTATGCCTTTCCCCTGTCCTGTCCTGTCCTGTCCTCTCCTCTCCCCTCCTCTCCCGTCCTCTCCTCGTGTCCAGATGTCTGTAGGTGATTGGAGGAAGGGAGACCTGGGGAACTTACATGAAGCATTACTCAGTCCATCCATCCAATCCATCCGTCCGTCCGTCCATCCATCCATCCATCCCTCCATCCATCCATCCATCTATCCCTCCATCCCTCCATCCATCCATCCATCTATCCCTCCATCCCTCCATCCATCCATCCATCTATCCCTCCATCCCTCCATCCATCCATCCATCTATCCCTCCATCCCTCCATCCATCCATCCATCTATCCCTCCATCCCTCCATCCATCCATCCATCTATCCCTCCATCCCTCCATCCATCCATCCATCGATCCATCCATCCATCCACCCCTCTCTATACAAGGTAGCTTGTAGCACCCAGACATCTCTCCAGAGCCCAATTCCTGTGTTATGCAGCAGAATGGGCAAGGAATGGGCTTGCAAATCACTGAAGATCCCATTTTCCAGTTGAATTTCCCCTTTGGAATATGTTTGTGGTGAGCCCAGTTGACACTCAGGTCATTTGGTGTGTGGGCTTACTGTCCTAGGATGTCAGAATTAGGATTTTGGTGCCTCAGTTCCCCTTTTGAAACGAACTGTTTCCATTTCTTTGGATTCACCCTTGCTGGCCTGTCTAGATAATTTCAACACATGATATGGGGAATACAATTCTGTGTAGAACCAGAGGGAAGAATATAATTATTGAAAATAATTACAAAAGAACCATTTCCATAAGTTGCAATTTGTCAGTTAATTCCACATATCAAATAGATTCAGGAGAGGAAGCATCTGAAGTCTCTTGTATGTGGATGACTGGGAATCAAAACCACTGCTTTTTATACTGATTTTGGATCATGAAAAGTGCAAAATTCCTTTGTGCATGTATTTTTTTGCATAAGCTCAGAAACATATATTCAATAGATTCTGCAGAACTGTTACGTTGGGAAATAATATATTCACAGGATTAATAATATCAAATATTAGTTCTGTGCAAAAAAACCCTGCAATAAATAATTCAATGAAATCTCTTTTCTCTTCATGTAGTCTATGACAACACTGACTTTCAAAAGCCATTTGGCTATTCAGAGTAAATCTGGCTTTTCAGAGTGCTCAAATATTCAGTGTTCACCTCTATCTACTACTTCTTCCTTAATTTAACAATTGTCATTTGTGAAACTTCTTTGTAATAATAATCTTGTACACACTGAAACTGATATAATTATACTGGTAAAAGTAGTGCTACGGTTACAATTCTATGAAAATGCCATGTTTTTCTATTAAATCATGAAATGTGTATTAAAATGCATCAGACCTCTTAGGTTTACTAAATTAGAAAGGAAACAACTGGAAATCTAGCCCGTACCAACTTAAACACAGATTTTACTGCAGGCTCTGCACACAGCCACAGCACTTGAGGCTGAGAGAAGCTTTCTAATGCGCTGCACAATTTTAGTCCCAACAGAGAGTCTAAAAATAAAACTGTCGAAATATCTTAGTGCCTCCCACAAAGTGCTGCAGATACTTCAGCAGCAGGGCTCAGAGTAAAGGCATTCAGGCCTGATCCCTAACCCAGTGATGACAACGAGATTTCACATGTTACTTTGTGCCTGAAAGTATGTGGAAATACAGTACAGCTCATCAGCTTTTCTACTGGGGAAGGACAAGGAAGACAGAGAAGGGGGAACTACAATTACTGTCTTTGAACAAAGAATTCTGAAACTGACTAAAAAATCATTGCTGGAAGACTGAGTAAAATTATGAATTTTAAAAGTGGAGAACACTGACTGTATTTTATCTTCTCTTATTTCAGAAGGATAAAATATAAAACAGAAAAGTCCATTTCAGATCATGTGAAATTGAACCAACTACGATATTTCACTTTTTTTATTATTAAAATTATATGGAAAGAGACACTACTCAGCAGCACCCTGAACTCCAAGAAATCTGGATAAGAGGTTTTTAGACACAGATCATTGAGAAGTGGGAATTCATTTCTCTTACACCAATATACAGTAGAATTATTTGGCAAAAGACCTCAGGTTGTTTTGAACCTTGACAGTAAAAAAAGGGAGTGAAGGAGAAAAACTTGATTTGATATCCAGATTAATGGCATAAATATTTAGTGCACAAATTCATGAGGTGTACTGAGACTGAGGTCTGATCAGCTCATGGTAATTTGATGAGAACTGGATCCAAGAATGTGTGTATATGCCTTAAAGTTCATTCCTTCAAGAAGAAAGGCAGAAAGCTTTCTCCTTTTTATTTTAAATCTGTTCCTGCATAAGTGAAAAATTCTTAGATTTAGAGAAAGAAGAGAAAACAACTCTCAGTTTAATAGAGCAAGCAAAGAGCAAGAGGAACTTTCTCTTTACAGCATTCATGAGGATGAAAGGGAACATCTCTCTGTCCTTCAGCCCAGCAGGATTATCCATTGGCCAGTATGTGACCACCTGTTCACAGGTATATCTTCAGGGTATCCATTCCACTAAGTCTGGAAAAGAAAATAAATAACTGATAGAATTACAAAGGTTGATAATTCTTCATACTTTGAATGGTATGCTTGAAAGTAAATTGTCTCCTTATTATTTGGTAATAGTGGTAGATTATTAGGTGCTGCAACATCTCATAAAGAGCATCACCGTATGTATTCAGCCCTTAGTGAGATATAGTAGAAAAAGAGTTATAGTAAGAACTTCCGAAATTAGAACTTGTCTGCTCCTACAAACATTGTTTTCCTTAGAGTAGACTGGCAAACCTCTCTGGATTCACTGATCTTGCCAGTTAAAAAATTATAGTAATAGTCTGAATGTCTGTATCCCAGTTTTTAAATTTATTATTAATTAAATATTTTCCAAGCATTTTGCTCATATAAGCCAGTACTTTTTCCACTTTCAAAATTTAACTGAAAGAGCAAGCTTTCTACATAAATTACATCATCTGGAAGCTGTCTTCTAATATTCAGTCTTTGCTGCTGTATTTCTCTGAAAAGAGTTGTCACCTACACTGTAAATCCTTTTTAAGCCAAATCACTAAGTTCACTGAACGCACATAACTCCAATTAACTGCAGCCTGCTGGCTCAAAAGCAATTTGGTCTTTCATTAATTACTCAGGTAAACACAGAAAAAGCTATTTTAGCTTGCCTGAATTCACAGAACAAACTACATCCCCCACCCCATCTTTGATGATCCAAGACAATCTTGTCTTTTGATGCTTATCACCTGGTTGTTCAATAAAATGTAATTAAAAACAAAAGCAACATCTTCCTATCACCAGCCCTGAGTTGCAGTTAATTGTCAGGCTTTCCAACTTACTCTCACAGTGCAAAGCTTATTGCTCTTTAGGTCACAAGACTATTTGCTTAATCTCTTTCCTTGTGGATTGACTCTTGAGTCTCACAATGGGATTTCTGCAGGTGAAATTCAGTTACAGCTGCCAGGAGATTTTTTTCTCTTGGTCTTGTACTGAACATATGCAAAATTGAAAAGATTATGCATGTTCTTATTCAAAGGCTTAGAGAAAACCTTCTAGAAATCCAAACTATTTATGATGCTTAGCAAGCCATTTGATCGATTCATTTTGCCTTTCAAGGTAAAAAAAAGAAAAACCTAAATTATTACTTTTTATTTCAATTTAAGATTATTCAAATTTCCCATAGAAGAAGAAGAGGGGTGGAGGATTAGCAAGTATAAATGTGTCAAAATCCAAGTAAATCCAATCTACTAACCAGTGGAAGATAACTCAAGTACCCAGTGGGATCATGCCAAGAAGACAGTCTGAAGCTACCAAGGGCTTCAGAAACTCAATTGAGCAATGATATGGGCATGCAAGAAGTAATTATAAAAATTAATGGACTGTTATCCATCTAGAGGTTTTTTTTAGTGTTAATGAACAAATTAGTCTTGCATGTGAGTGTAGCACATCTGTTTGTGCCTACATACAGAGAAACACATCCACATGTCACGCAAGCTGGCTGGCTTGCACTTTGCAGGACATATTTGTATACATTTTATCACCGTTTCTGTAAACAGCAGCTTCTTTCAGTATGTTCCATGCTCTCTGCCTAGGACTTAATGGAAGTGTTAATTAGAAGCGCAGTAGGGAAACAATTTATGCTTCTAAACATGTCTTGTGTATGGAGTTTGAGTAATGAGGAAAAACAGGCCGGAACATTTGTATGAACAGATACTAATTACGGTTTCGGAGTGTAACGTGCTCACTGCTTTTGCCAAGAGCACAGCACAGAATTATGAAAAAGACAGATGATAAGAGATTTCAAATAATCCAAAAAGGGGTCAAAGTCACAAATTTTCATAAAAGTGATTTTACATGTTTAGCTGAAAGAAGAATGGTGGCTTGCTATCATGAAACCTCATTATGAAGTGTCTAATTTTCTTCATGGTCAGTATCTACTGAAGTCTCTGTAGACTCACCCTGATGAAATTCTGACCAGCCAGGATTTTACCTGATCACAATTTCACCTGATTATTGTGCCTCATATGTAGCTTGCATGTAGCCAAAAGCATCCTTCCACTGCCAAAAATCAGGTTCAGAAGTGCTCAGCAAAAATTCCTGCTTTGTCCCATACTCCTGGAAATAACTGAGAATCTGTCTGGTTAACAGGATAGACTTTCATATTATTCACTATAGAAAACTCACAGTTTTTGTAGTTGACATATTTTGTAGACATATTTGTAGTGATGGATAATTAACTTTATAAACCAAAGCAAGCTTAAACATGAAAGTAAATTTGGTGAACAATGTCAGAACTGCAGAAGGGGCAGGAAAAAAGGAACAGTATGGGAATATTAGTAATACAAATGGCAAAAAATAAAGGACAGTAGAAAATGAAAGGCAGCAACTCTGCAAGTGGCTTCTTATTGCTTTCAAAGTGGCAGAATAAATACCAAGGCTAATGAAGAGTATCGTTTGATTATTCACCACCTGGTTTAATTTCTTTTTTTTTCTTTACTGGAGTTCACTGTACTTCATATATTGCACACAGCTGTAGTGGAAAGTAAGAATATAATTTTCTGCTGCTTAAGTACAGTGTTCACTATAAATTGAAAACTTTCAGCTTGCTTTAACTTTCTGTACAGCCAGACAAAGTGATCAACTGTTCAGTCATCCAGGAATACAGTGGGTTCCTTCAGAATTATATTTTCTTTTTAGTTGTCTGGTCCCTGTAAACTGCTTTTATGCAGTGGGGTGATACAGGCTTTTCTCTTTCCTCAGAGCTGTAGTCAAATACATGATTATTACAACTAGAAATAACACAGATTACCTTTAATTTTTTGCTATGATTCTTTATTTTTGTAGGGTATAGTTGGCATCATCAGAAACCTCTAGCTAAAAGTGAAATGAAAGTTAAGATATAGATGCAGTGTTTGCCTATTTAAATGCATACAAAAGTATGCATATATAATGAATGAACACTATAGTATTGTTAATAACTCTAGACACTATTTTTTCTCTGCTTGGGTACAGCAGTTATATTTTTCAAATTTGTTCACTGTCCTGTTAACATGGAAGCCAACAGTGAAACCATTGGCCAGATTTGGACCAGCTAAAAAATTATTCTGAAGTCCCATTGAGGAGTTTGTTATCTTGCTTGCAAGGAGGCTAGATGAATGTAAACCTTAAAATTTTGCATATGGAACTCACAGGAAGCCCCTGAAGAGCAAGACACGAATAAAATGAGGTTGGAGTTCCTGGAATACTTGAATTCAATACTTCAAATGAAGGTCTGGGTCCAGAAAATAAATTGAAATATGGAGGGCAATGAAAGTAGAATTTCAGGGTTAAAGACTGAAAAACCAGCAATCCCTGCTTGGAGCCACATCTAATGTAATTTCCTACTGAGGGTACAGTTTGCCAGTTTGGGAGAATTCCCATATCCTACTATGCATAAGTGCTCATGGTCTTGAAAGTGTTCCCTTTCCTTTTCCAGCGGTGATGAAAGACAGACAGCAGATGACAGAAGCAGGTGGACACTGTCAACAGTAGATACTGAAGCTCTGTGGTTTGAGGAAAGAGAGAGAAGATGGACGGATGGATGGATGGATGGATGGATGGATGGATGGATGGATGGATGGATGGATGGATGGATGGATGGATGGATGGATAAAACAGACAGATAAGAGCGTTAAATGAAACAAAAGATAAAACCCAAGGACAAACACAGGAAAATAAGTGGATCATGAAATGTTGAATGCCAGAGTAAGCAAAAAGAATTTATGTCCTCTCCACTGGTCCATCTTTTCAGCTTCTGGACTCAGGTTTTAGGGCTTTCATATCTAAATTTTAATTTTTTGTGAATGATTAAATACAGAAATTCATCTCACCCCACTGTTGACATTGATAAGGTAGCAGGCTACACCATCACTAGTCACCTGTTTCCCACCAATCAGTGAAGAGAAATGGGCATTTTTAAGGCATGATTCATCTGCCTTATTTTAGGCATTTACATCAGCAGGAGACAAATTGTGGCATGGAAGTGCCTGCTTTTCTGCATTGCCTGCACCTTTCTCACATTACTGCTCCATGCACAAGCAGCTACAACAGATCAGGTTACCTAGCTCTTTACTACTTTTGCATTTAAACTGTTTGGTGGCTTGTAATTGTTGACTGGGAGTAGCTGAAGGTTTTGGCTCACTGTCAGCATTTCTCAAAGTTCGTTTAGTCCCAAGCTATTTTTTGTTCTTCCATTTTCTGGGCAAAATGAAGCACTCACAATAAAGGTATGTTTCAGGTACACCAACCATTCTAAAGAGAACGCTCTGGTTTTAACTTTTATCAAATCTTATAAACATTATTATGGCACCTCTAAAATATAGAAGAAATAAAATCTTTTTTAAATTGAGGAGACGTTGTACTGTCTTTTGAAATGTCTTCTTTGTTCTTGGAAACTGTATGGCAAATGAAGCTTAATTTTGTCTGGACTTAAAAAGTATTTTTGGCTAGTAAAAGATCCATAGAAGGAAAAAAAAGACCAGCTCTAATGGCCAGATTAATTTTTTTCCCCCCAAGCTTGATCCCTTTTTTGCAAAGCTCTCAGTTGTGTGTCTGTGAAGTGATTGCTTGCCCTAGCTGTGAGCCATGGCCGAGTGCTGTGCACCAATTTGCCTGTGCAGGAGCTGGCAGCCAGGCTGGCTGCAGAAGGTCTGTGCGCAGGAGCCCAGAGCCCTGCTGGGCAGGGTGCTAATTGCAGGCTGGCAGAGGGCAGGAGAACAGGGGTGCTCAGTGCTTGCAAAAAGCAGATTTTGTGAGTTCATCATGAACCATCCCCTCCTCTGCTGTACTTGCAGTACACTTTGGACTGTTGCTGAGGTGTGTGACACCTGTAGCTGATGCTTAGAAGGAAAGGCTACAAGTCCTTCCCTTAGAAGAGAGCAAATGCTGTGCCAGGGCAATGGCAGTGGGCTGGGGAACAGGAGGAGGCTGTGGGAGTGCAGTGGGAAGCCCAGACTGTGGTCCAAGCACACAGCAAGGAGGAAACACACTCATTGTGAACACAGGCAGAAAGATCCACCAGTGAAGAGCCATATGACAGCGTTTAGACAAAGATAAATACATAGATAGGACTTGTCTCCACTAGCAGCTGACTGCTCTGGAAAACGAAGCATCTTTATTAAGAGATACAAATGGAGTATTTCTTTCTATTTATTCCAATCCTACAATTCTTTGGCAAATCACCTCTATTTCTATTCTTTGCAAACAGGACTGAGATGTCGTTCTTTTTGCCCATATTTTTGCCTCTAACTGTGTCTGCCAGGTAAATACCATAATGACTCATTCTTTGTGTTGAGTCTTGGGCTTCCCCAGTTTTGCTGGCACTCAGATGTTATTAGCATAATGTATTTTTAGTGAACTCTGTCAGCAGAGCACTGTATGGCTAATCAGGCACTCATTGGGGATAAATGGTAGACTTAATATTCTTATCAGGCTACTAGGGCTTAGAAGTTACCGACCCTTGTTCCACTTATATCAAAGCCACTTACAATGCTACTAGCTTGTAGCAAATTCATTTTCTGTTCATGTCTGCTTGCCTGTGATGGTGCCTAGGAACAGAAAACAGAAAATGGGAAATGGAAAGGAATGAAGGCCCCTGTTGCCCGAGGCCTTAATGCGATTGCAAGATATTGATCACATGGGATACTTCAGCCTAATCCTCACAGTTTCACAGGCTTTGCAAAAATGTTCCTCATAAGCACATTCTCAATTACATTTCAACCTTACTGATTCAGAAACTCTATTCTATAAGAGGATCTATTTCATAACAGTAGTAGTTGCCAATTAAGCTAGGGATTTTATTAATTTTCTCTAGTGTTTAATCTTGTCTGCTGTTTTTGTGAAAGCTGGATAGTCTAGGTCAAGGTAATGCCATGGATCAAACCCAGGAGCTGCTTCCCTCTGGTGCTCTGCCTTTTCCCTAAGAAAAATCAGGACTGAGTGGAAGAGCAGTGAAATCTGCCCAAGATGAAATTCATCATGTGCTGCCTGCTGTGTCCTGCTACATTTTCCTATTTCTGTGAGTTTCCCCAGTCCTGCATGGTTTCCCCATTTCTGCCATTTCTGCTTCAGCTCTGGCTGGGTTTCTGGGCCCAGCAGCACAGCAGAAAGGAAACCCTACCTGCAGTTGCAAAGGGGATGTCACTGGCCAAATCATCTTTACTGATCTGTGTGTTGGGCATGAGATTTAGTTTTCCTCTGAGAAGAGAAAGCACAGCCAAAGGCAAAGCAAGTACAGCAAAGGCAAAACATTATTTTTCATACTAAAATGAAGAATACCAAAGGAAGGAATTGCACAGGCTGACACATACACAGAGATCACTAAAAAGAAAAATTCACTTGGGACAGCCACTAGAAATAGTTTAAAAATGGGGGGGGAAAAGTGCCTCACTTACTCTATAACTTTGGTTTTATTTCTTGGGACAAAAGGAACCTTAGTTTTCTTCTGTTCTGAGATTTTAGGCCAACTAGATGTTGTTCAGAATTCTTCTGTGGTAGACCCATAATGTCTGCTGCCTTTCTGGATGGGAGAAGTGTTTGTCCATCTGTGTGCATGATCTCTGTGCATTTTTGGTCATGCACATGTGTGCCTTCGTGTATGAATCTGCATGTCTGCCCAGGTTTGTGCACATGTTTGAAAAACACTGTGTATTTTCCAAAGCTTGGGCTCTGTCCCTGCAGCTGCTTGTGTGGGATAACAGCGGCTCACACAGAGAATCTCTGCTAATGTCTTGCCACAATATGGTTTTTCTCTATTCCAAAGTCAATCTTTCAGCTTATCTGAGCTTCAGTGAAATTTAAACCTATACATTTTGCAGAGAAAATGGTTCTAGGAGCAAATATTTTGGATGTGTCATGATGAGGATTTTTTCATGAGACCTTTCTAAAATCAGTTCATTGATCACCAGGCGACTTAGTTAACACACAGCCTGCTTAAAGGCTAGAGGACAAGACACACATTTCAGCTGCAGACTCTGGATGTTTCTGCTTTGTCCTAAGCAAATATAATGTTAAAAAAACCTGGCAGATTTTCAAATATTGATTGCGTTGCTGGTGAATGTAAGTTTGACTCTCCTAAAGAGAAGTCATTCCTTTGAAGGATGGGAGAAGCACAGCAGTAATTGTCCAGTTAGCTTTTATCCAGCACTATTTGCTGCTGTTAGTTATACAGTAATCAAATAAATGTCCTAGTGCTCTAAAGGTAAGGATACTTTAGGAGAAATCTTAAAGATTTCTGAGAATTAAAGAGACAAAAATTATATACTTGTAAAGTGTTCTGTCTTAGAAGTATTGCTTCATCTGATCTTTGTCTTGGTTTATGTTGGTGAAACAATTTCTATACAGCTTTAACCCTGATTTTATCTAGGAAGTGAACAAAACTAAAGGAAACCGTTAAAATGGATATTTTAAGTTAGCAGTGAATACTTAATGAGGTTTATCAAAACCACAGTAAAGGTATTTAATTTCTTTAGATCAATCTTTTTGAGTGATCTCCACCAGACAAAGTAGCAAAACTGTTCTAAAGTATGCTGAGCAAGTCACCACAGGATAAACAAGTTACAGATTCAGTGACTTTGAAGTAACTGTGTGCACGCAAATAAGTCAGGTAACTTACCCCTTGGATTTTTTGTAGAGCAAACATTTGCAAAATGAAAACTTGAGAAATTTCAATGGAGTAGCTAGCACATCATGAATACCTAGTCTAGCTTACTGCACAGTAACTACTATCTTGAACTAATCAGAAAATTTCAATTTTTATTTTAACACTCGTTGGTTTCCCAAGTACTGCAGTCAGTATAGAATGTTTTGTTTTGATACAAGGGATTAACCAATCTCTTCTCTTCTCTTCTCTTCTCTTCTCTTCTCTTCTCTTCTCTTCTCTTCTCTTCCAATCTCTTCTCTTCTCTTCTCTTCTCTTCTCTTCTCTTCTCTTCTCTTCTCTTCTCTTCTCTTCTCTTCTCTTCTCCTCTTTTCACTTTGAGTCTGTGCTGTTGATATACATAAGAATATATATTCATAGTATAGGTTCAAGAATCATGATGTCAGGAAGTTAAAAATTATTTAGAATAGTTGTGGTGTTGTTTGGCTATTCTCTTTCATCAGTGTCCATCTTGTAGAAATTGCAATATTTCTCATAGAAACATTTTTCCTTTATTGATTATGTGACATTTGGGGAACAAAGAAAATAATTACTTACAATTGAACCATGCCTTCCACCCAAATGATTCCTTAGTTTTTCGCCAGTTTCATACTGTGTGATGGTAGAAAGAGAAGAGAAACAATTCTAGAGAAACAATTGCCTAAGGTAAAGTCCAGAAATAAACTCAGACATTTATACTTTTTTTTTTTTTTTCAAAGGACTGCAGTGCTGCATTTGTTGTTGAAGCACCTGTGGCTCCTGTTGACCACAAGGGCAGCAGCTGTCCTCCTGGGTAAAGGAGGGGATTTTACTTACATAAAAAACTGCTGTTCTCCAGTCCTGACTGAAATCCTGTGGCTGCATGTAAGAATCATGGAGCACTCATTAAACATATTGAAAAAAAAAAAGAGTTTTAGCGTGCTGGAAAAGTGGGTGTTGGCTGCCAGCTGCCCTTGCAGGATGTTGCTGGTCTCTGCCTGTGGAGGGGAATTCATCCCAGAGCCTGGTACCAGCAGGACCAGTCTCCACCCTCTCTGCTCACCTTGGCACAAAGCACTATTCCCCCTCCTCATCCTGGGCTGCCAGTCCCCCCCAGGGATCAACTGTACCTGCAACCTTGATGGGATTTCTTATCTTCAAAGCGCTGCAACATCCTAAATTTATTTCTAGAAGCAAACTCTTTCACTCAGTCACATCTTCCCAAGAATATGTGCCAGAGGTTTATTGTTCCCTTTCATGGCAGGTGAAGTATTCAGAACTTAGCTAGAAGTAATTATCTTTCATCTTTAAAGCATTCATTATAAGACTGTTTCCAAATCATTCTTACCTTTCTTCCTAAAGTGTTCTGCATTAAACTTTTTATCCA
>NW_005054539.1:305705-348109 GCF_000277835.1 Geospiza fortis | reverse complement strand
AGCATTAAAAACAAATTTAAAATATTTCCTTATATTTCAAATGCAAAATATATAAAATGGGAAACAACTGAGTTTAGCTTATAATTTTTGGTATACCACAACTTTTCTATAAAGACTGCATATGATGATTTATCTACACTTTGCAGATTGGGTAAATAGCTGCTTGGGCTGGAGCCTTTCTTCATTTTCAGGGACTTCCATTTTTTCCTCATTAGCATGTATCACTTCAGGAAGATATCCTGCAATTCCCATGCAAGGAGAAATATATTATTTCTTCATAGCATGCAAAAAAGGGACAACAAAGCCGCCTGAACACATGCATTAGGTCTCTCCCTGTCATCCCCTAAGCAGTAGTTTTCAGAAAAATGGTGCTCTTTTAAAGGTTGTACACAAAGAAATATCTTTCAAAATTGTTGTCTTCTTCCATTTTCAACAATACAAGTGATGTTACCAACTTGCTTTCAGGAGGTTATTTTAGAAGGATAGGCAATTTTGCTATTTTCTCCTGAAGAAGAGATTATGCAACCACTCCTGCTGATTGGTGAACTTTTAGCTATTATAAATAATGAGAAAAAATTACTGTTTCAATAAGGGTCACACTGCAGGAAGATAGAAAGATTTGGGTTGAAATATTTTCCAGTGAGGTGATGTGACCACTAAAAGCAGAGGGTTTGGGCATATGTATGCTCAAACATGCACATTCCTGCAGAGTGGAAGGAACATGCAGAAGACAATGGGAAGGTTTAAGCAGACAAGAAGATAAAAGAAAATATTTGGGAATTTATATTTGTTTTGCCCTCCACCTCTGGAAAAAGGGGTTGGAGTTTTTTTGTGGTTTTTAATAGGGCTACTTTAAGAAATTTAGCTTCTTTTTTCTTATGTTAGATTTTTTGAATAATAAAGCAACACAAGAATTGCAAGCTTGCTCTGTAATTTGAGCCATGCTAAATCTTTGGTGTAGATTATGTGACAATTTTTGGGTTAGAAAATAGATTTTAGTGAACACTTTCACCTGTAAATCTTCCAACAAAAATTGTTCTTCACTTAAAATGAGTGGAAAGTTGATATGAGAGTTTGTATGTCTTGTGTATGATAAAAGGATTGAATTCCAACTTTAGCTTGCACATAAAGCTTCAACTGGCACCTCCACAATGCATGTCCTAAATTCTGTTTGATGTGTATATCAATGTCCTTCAAATACCACAAGCTAAGAAAACCACTGCAAGCTGCCAGGTTTTAAAATTGCCTAGTGCTGGCTGACTGATTAAAGCTACCTTGTCTCTCTACTGCTATCATTTATGCTATTTAAAACCTGGTCCCTTTTTCACTCCCTGTTTTCAGTGCTATTATCCATCTATACTCTTTGACTGGGAAATAGTCAACATGAGAAATTCCTTTCATGGCAGATGGGTGGGTTTTTTTCAACTATTGCTGTGAGTATCAAGAAGATTTGGCAGTGGATTTTTTCTTTTGTGCTTGAAAAGATGATGTATACAGCTCTATTTATATATTTCATGTATGGTTGTTGTTAGCCAGACTTTATGTTCAGTAATTGGAATATTTAAATAGAAACAAAACATTTAAACAGAAAACAAAGGATTATAAAGAACCAAGTTGTAATCAAATGGAATATTAGGCAGAATGTAGGGCCAGTTGCCCAACTGTAACTGTTGAAAACTATACTTTCCTATATGGAAAGAATAGACTTGAAATAAACATATATATATATATATATATGCTTAAAGTATAAAATAGGGTAATATTGCATATGAAACTTTTCATTTAATAGGCAATTAGAGATTTTGGCACTTATGATATTGTGCGAGGTTGAAATGTGCATTTATCACAAATATTGCCCCCTCCTCAAACCAGACTGGGCCTCAAATGTGGCCACATCTTGCATCTCTTAGGAGCCATCCCTCCAACTACAGCCTTGCTAACTTAATAAAACATGGCAAGTACACAGCCTGGTTAACACATTTGAAATAATGTCACAGTGCGCATGAAATATCACAGAGAGAAGCACCGGGTCCCATGGGCAAATTCTCCGTGGAAGTTTGTGTTTGTGGTATTTAAGGGTAAATTTTAGCAGACCAGGGGAGTTGTTCATCTTAGGTTGTAGCTGCTGGGAGTTCTTGTTAAGATATTAAATACTTTTACTATCCAAGATACCAAAGAGAAAATATTCTTACATGGCATATCTAGAGGTAAAGGTAAGGAAGGCCAATTCTTTAACAGATTTTAATAATATTGAAATTGTATTCTGGTATATTTTGATGAGGTTACATAAGTGCATTCCTAAGATTCACAATTCATATCTGGTATTTTACTGGTATTTTTAGAGAAGAATTTAGCCCAGAGTTTTCAACTCCAGTGTTTTGTAGCATTCTCTGCAAACAACAAGGTTGTGCATACATGGTTATATTGAAATAAACATATGTTTTGTTTCCTTGTTTTGTTTTGTTTGTTTGTTTTTTTTTTGTTTATAAAGTCACCATCACTAATATATCAACCTGAGACCCCAGATGTTCCGGTCTTAGGAAAAAAAAAAAGGTCTTTTTAACCTTACTTACCTAAGTATTACAGATCAAAACCAATGACAAAGATCATTATGAAATACCAGTGAGCATCCAAAAACTCATTACTGCAAGAAATTAATTGCAATCTCCACGACAACTCTTCACTGAAGTTAGTTCATTTTAAACTTTCCTTCTGTGAACTTTTCATGTACTCAGACACATGAACTTCGAGGGAAGAGGCGTGAGATGAGGTTAACAAGAGGGGGAGTGAAAGTGGACCGTGAATGGGCCTGTATGTTAGAAGGTTACTCACAATAAGGAAAATGTTAAAAAGCTGTCTAAATTCTAAAGAAATGTTTCTTTTGCTCTGTGTAGCTGATGAAAAAGACACTAAAGCCGCAAACTTGATATGCAGCAACAGTAGAATGCATCTCTAAATATATGAAAGGCACTGGGCTGAAACTGGACAAAGCCTTTCAAAAGTCTCACCTTTCAGTTTATTCCCAAGGGGATTGCTGTTTCAGAAACTGAAAGATACTTTTCCATATTAAAAAGCCTTTTTTAAACTAGAGTCTTAGTTTATTGTTGACTCATTCAAGTGGCACCCAATAGAGCAACTGAATTTTATTTGGAAACCCACTTAGGGCTTAACAGTTTTGGCAGTATAACTTTCCTCTGGCTTTGGGAGATTTTTCTACAGCTTTTTGCCATGTAAATGTGCCCACTGAGTGATTCAGTGAGAAATTTCCATGAGAATGCACCCTGACAGCAAGAGCCATAGCTATGTCCCAGCATACACTTTCACACAGGATGGGCTGAAAAGCCTTCTGGGAATCACTGAGCATGCAAACTGATTATTTAAACCTTTTTCTTTCTGCATTAGATTTTCAAGGTGAGCATTTGTTTCTAAGTATACCTTGTCAGTTTTAGCCACCAATGGTTTGAAGCCATTTTCCCACTGATATTGTCTTGATTGATACACACTTAGGGCTTTTCCCACATAGAACTTCAATGACATTTTCTCTACTGCTCATGATTGTCATACTTTGTTCTTAAACAGTAGGAAGTCTGTGGTTTTATTTCCTCCAAGATAACAGCCTTTCTATCATTTATGTCTAGGTCTGAAAAGTTTCTTTCACACTGTCTGGTAGTTACTAGAGACCTGTTTCTTCTAGCTGATTAATTCTGCCAGGCTTTTAAGAAGCTAAATGCCATTTAAATCTTATGTAGTTTGAGAGTATATGTATTTTTAGAGCTTCTTTCAGTTTCACTTCCTTCTTGATGCCTGCTATTCTAGTTTTAGTTCACTGAATAGAACTACTTTCATGAGCAAATTTTCATAGGTGGGAGTTTTGGATACTGACTCTTTTGGGATCCAACAGCCTTGGATATTATTGTATGAGGAGGGATGGGGAGCTGGAAGAACTGACAGACTGAACTAGCTGAAAATTGATAAATGCTGGGGCAGAACTGAACATTTGATTTGGGTTCAGAATGGGTTATCTGGAATGTGATAGAGGAATTTGTTTTGAAACCAACTGATTAAGAAAAAGTGGTTTTGTCAAGGATCCTTTATATAGTAAATTTGGGGTTTGGGCTAGCAGAGTTTGGGGAGAATGGCAGCCTTATTTTGCATTTCATTTTTAGGAGGAAATAAGTGGCATTGACTGGGCAGCAATTTGTTGGCTATGGTACATAAAGTTATGATGAAACAAAATTTTTTGTTTGTTTTACATGGGAATGGTTTGCCAGGTGGAAACAATCAGCATGAACTTAAGAGCCAGGTATTTCAGGTGGTTCTTCAGGTGAATAAATAAGTCAAAAAATTTTTTTTTTCTGACTGCAGAATAGTTCATATTGCTATTTGTTCTTCTAGTAAGCTGTTCTTTTTCTGCCGCTCCTGATGGTTTTCCTGCTGTTTTGTTCACTGTCAGAACTACTTAGCCAAACCTGTATCAAGGTGTGGCCTGTATTTTACATAACACAGCTACTGACGTAATTCTGGCTTGTGTGTGTGTTAAAATACATCAAATGCAAACAATGTGTTAAAAACACATGCCTAATCTACTTGAGACTGAGAAGTTAACAGTAACACTGTGGAATGCCAAAGAACATTCTGCAGTATGAGAAGGAGGGGACCTTTTACAGTGTATTCCTTTCAATACCATTCAGGCATAAGCCAAAGGTGTCTCTCTATTCTCAGGAGATCAGGATTCAGATACATTTGGTTCAAGTGTTTCTCTATTCAACCATTTTTGCACATCATTCATGCAAATCTTAAAATGTTTTCAGCCAAGCATGAATGTTCTCTTTGTTATTGTTGCTAAAATCAGTGCAGCAATGTTCAGCAGAGTAATGCCTGCGTGAAAGTCACTTGAAGTGTTTTCACTTAACCTTGTAGGAACCACAGTTGAAATCCTATATGCATGAATTTCAGATTTGAACTCCAAGGTCTGAGAATACTCACTTTGAATGCTTCTTCAGTCCTTTATGGAAGTGGAATTAATATTTGGACTCAAATGCAGAAATTAACCAAAAATTAAACAGAAATTAACCATGTGCAGTTCAGACATGTTTGGATCCTTTGTATTTTTTATTTGGTTAATGTCCACTTCTCACCACACTGACTTAACAATTCTGTCACCTAACTTGATTTTGAGAAATTGCTCCCACAAACATAATGATGAGATGAGTGACATCTTTACACTGATCAAAGTATCTGTCAAAATTTGTTGTTGTGATGACAGTAAGGCCAGAGATCTTTGTGAGACAAAATTAGATATTTTATGGTGTTTTTGAGAGTGGCCACAAAGGCATCCTGTGACATTGTGTATTTGCTTTGTGGGTGTCTTTTTTTTTTGTTTTGTTGGGTTTTTTTTTGTTTGTTTTTTTGTTGTTGTTGTTGTTGTTTTCTTTGTTTGTGGGGAAATAAAACCCTCTTGTGCTTCCAGGCATAAAACGCATAACACAGACTGGAGTAACCTTTGTCTAAGACAAGTCATTCTGTTGCTGAGATTTTAGCCTAAGAAACTGCCCAGTGTTAGAGAGGGGTTCCCTGGGATCCAGTCCAAGAGGGGCCATTGATATGCCAGTTAATTTTTTATTCTGAGTATTAGTTGCACAGCTAAGGAGAAAGACCCTCATTTATGTTTGCTTCTAATACTAAAAAAAAAAATAGAAAATATGTGGTACTTTGTTCTGGTGAACTTTTTAACAGTAGTTATTGCCAAATCACACAACTAATAAATAAGCAAAGGAAAAGAAACATTTTGTTAATGAAAAGATGTGCTACAAAATGTCACTAAAATGATGCCTCAGCAATGATGAATTTTGTAGTACCATGTCCAAGGACATAAATTTTGCTTTCAACATTTGCAGATTATTTGGAAGCTCTCATTTCCATTGTGACTTTAGTGTTCTGACTGTTGTCACTTCTGTTTGATTGTTGCTGTTTTGTTACAAGAAAAAAAGTCTTTAAAATGGGCTTTATTTCAACTGTGTTTCACTGTAAGTGATACATTCTTCTCTTGTGAGGATACTGACAATGAACTGTTCTTTGGGGGTTTTTTTAATAACAGCAGCTCGATTTCTGTGCATTGACAGTAGGATGAGCATTACTATGGCAGGGCAGATTAAAAAGAAATTAGATTGCCAGTTGGATTTTGAAGTTTGGTTCTTCTGCCCTTCCTGGATTTTTCAATCTTTTTTTTGCAACATCTATTTTGTTTTAATACTGTCCCTAGGTGGTTAATCAGCTTGTCTTCCTGCCCTCTGCATCCTCTTCCAGTGAACATTTGGCTTCAAACCAATCCTCTTCTCCAGTAGTAAATTACCCAATTTTGTCTATTTGCCTAAGGGTATCCTTTATTATATTTTTTCCTTTTTCTTTTGTCCAATGAGCCCCAAAGAAAAAAATTTAGTTCCTTCTCTCACTGATGCCCATGGTAACACATTCCTACCCCTATGATTTTTCAGTCCAGGAAATGTAGCCTAGTTTGATGCTTTTCTTCATAAAAACAAACTGTTTAGCAGAAACAGATATTTCTGATTTTCTATTGCTCCAATCAGAGGTATTTGCATAATCAAAATTTATTTCTGGTAGCTCTTATAATAATAAATTCAAAATTACTTTTTTTTCCTAATTGGAATGGGCAATAATTTTTTAATACCACATGTAAACCTTAAAAGGAATAATAGTGTACATTTTAAGAGACAATTTTTTTAATCACTATTAAATTCATAGAGAATTTATAGACCAGTTGTAAATTCATTATGTAAATCTACTGGGTTAATGAGTCATAAACCTAAATGTAGTTCTTAGAGGTATTTTATTGTGTTGCTATCTCAGAATCACAGAGTGGGTCAGGCTGGAAGGGATCACAATTGGTCATTGGGTCCAACCTCCCTACTCAGGCTGGGTCATTCCAGAGTATGTAACACAGGATTGCATCCAGATGGTTCTGGGATATCTCCAGTGAGGGAGGCCTCCACAGCCTCTCTGGGTGATCTGTTCCAGTGTTTGGTCATGGCACAGTGAAGAGGTTTTTCCTCGGGTTCAGGTGGAATTTCCTGTGTATCCATTTCTTTCCATTGCCTCTTGTCTTATTAACTTATTTCAGAGAGTTTTCCTCTCAGAGAAATAAAAAAATACTACAATGAAATCTCTGCTGAGAGTATTTTGTGAAACCTTGGCATGCTAAAGAATACTGGATGTCCTTTATTTTGCAACTTGAGTACCGTTTCCTGAGTATGGTGGGTCTGCCATTGGAAATTCACTGTACTGGAGGGTGGAAGAGGAAGAAGGTGTGGGTAGTTTGTCATGTGCATGAATGGAGTTGGTTGCAGGATCAAATCCACAAAAGAGCTCAAGGAGAGTTTTATAGTGGGGAAGAAAGCAAGGAGAACATTTGGAAGAGAACATCCCTCAGGCCATATCCCTCCTCAGGGAAGTAGCAGGTGGACCTTCTTACCTACTTTGTGTATGCCCTTTCCATCCTTTATGTTGTTTCTACTTCAATGGTATCTGGAGACCTTTAAGATTAAGTTGCAGCTGCACTCTGCTAGCTCTAGATGAGCCACTGAAGAACTATTTCCTCGTAAACCTTGGCCCTGTAAAGCAGAGTGTTTGCCCAGACTCCTTGGAGGTGCAAACCTCAGTGATTTTAATGGAGCTGCTAGCCTACAGAAACGGGCTTCAGGCACTCTATGTGGGATCTGAAAAGTGGAGAGAAAGGAACAGGGATGAAGAACAGCAGAAAAAAAGGCAGAATGACTATATAATGGAGGGTATATATTCATAGTTGTCTAAAAGTAACAGCAGAAGTAACTACAAAAGAAACAGCAACTTACAGAGACAAACCTGAACAATCTTCAAGCTACAAATCTTGGAAGTGTTAACTTTGCCTTTGTTTCCCTCACTTTCCTTTAAAATAAGAACAAGACAATGCTTCTTGGCTATTAATAGTGGGAAATCTTGTACCATCTGATGGCTATTGTATGATTCAAATAATATTGCACTGTCTGGGACAGCAATTGTAAGAGATCATTGTATATTTGAGTTTAACTTTATATGACCTCAAACAGCTTTCAGCAAAAGCAGCAGAATCTGTAAAGACAGATTCCACACCAGAAAGAGAGTAAACAAACAAACCAGTACCAGAACACAGTGATTCATACAACCATGGCATCTTGTTGCATCTTCATCAAAACTAAAAGAGCTACAGAGGAAAAAAAGCCGAGGAAAGACAACCCTTATGAAAAATAAGAGCAGCAATAAGAAAGCAGGCTGGAAAAAAAATGAAGCATTCTTTAAAATAAACTGCAGCACACATATATATATACAGAGGGTAGAAGAGATGTGACACACAGGCTTTTAAGAAATAGACAAGGAATAACAAATGTGCAGTGTTTTGCCCTCAACAAATTAATTTGTCAGGAGCTTGAAGAGTTCTCGTGTTTTGTGGGGGCTTTTTTTTTTGTTGCTTTTGGTTTTTTTTCTTTTGGAAAGAAGGTTGTTTTCACAGAATTCTCTATGTGTGCATAACAAGTCATTTAAATCAATGTTAGACATTGTCTTTAGGCAATTATTTTCTCTGCTATTTGTCATAGGTAAGAAGTAAATTCCAAGCAGTTTTGAACTGCTATTTTGTTGTAATTATCTTCCCTTTTTAAAAAGATACTGTGATTTATGATGCAAAATGAGTGCTTCAGGGTTACATTCTGGCATTCATTATGTCAAAGAAAGAAACAATTAAAACCCAGGTACATAAGAGAGTGGAAGATGCAAGAGCGTGCAGCGCAGCCTGAAATTAATTTGAGAACTGAAGATTTATTAAATGCACTTTGTGTACTTGAAGGCAGCATTTTTATCTATTGGCTTCCATCTGAGCACAAATGTCTGCCTCTGCTAAAAATTTTAAACTTTGCCCCCATTGTTTGAACAGCTTTGTGAGAGTGTGTGTGCCTGCGAACAGTGTGTGTGTGTCTGTACACGTGCTTGTGTGTGTGCTCTGCTCCCTGCCAGCCAGCGAGGGATCAGATTCCTGGGATACAAGAGGGTTAATGGTGCTCCACTAAGTGTGGCTCAGGGGGAACAACATTAATATTGTTGTCCAGAGACGTGAAAAAATGTGCAGCAATAAGAGATATCTTAAAAGTAGTAATTGAATCCGCTCTTAGGGTTATGTTTTCTGAGTTTTTCCGTTTGGAAGGAACCAGCTGTGTGATTTCCATTAATATCCCGTAAGAATTTTTACAGCTTCTGGACTACTGCTGCCATAAATCCCACTGGAAACACTTTAACTGTACCTGTCATCAGCATCTTAGCCTATAATATCCGTACTAGTTTGTTTTCCCCACTTGACATATCTTCTCTGGAATTCCTGGTACATGGAACCACTGCACAGTTCAGTCTTGCAAAAAAATTAAGGAGGCCACAAATTTCCTTTAATTGCCTTTATTTGAATATTAGAGTATTCTCCAATTTGGAGCTTGGGGGCATGAAATTAGTCATGAAATTATTTTTTTTTTTAAAAAGTTGTATTTCAGAATAAGGTTTTTTATGGATTTTTTGCTTGTTTTCATTAAGAGATGAGAACAATAAATAGCTTGAAAACTACCTTTTTCTGAAATGCTCAGCATGTTAGGAACATGGGGAAGTATTCACAAAGATTTGTTTTAGTTTAAGGGACTAAACCCTAATTCGCAATAGATCTTCTAGAGACGGGTGGGAATAAATAAAAGCAAGCCCTATTTTGACTGAAAGGAGGATCCTCTCTCTCTTTTGCACTCTCACTTTCTTTTTCCTGCCATTGAATACAGAGTTTTCTTAGGAAAATCTTGTCTCCAAAAATGCAATCAATTATTTATTGAAGATAACTTTGCCTCAAGTGGTGGAGCAGGACCCAAGGACTTCTGAATCTGACTGTATTATTGTATTATTCTGTTTTGATCTAACGTCAATGAGAGTATGGGTTGTGAGCATCCTATTGATGATGGTCTCCATTCTGTATTATACCTTTCCTTTCTAAACTTCTGTGATTTAGGAGAGAAACTTATTGTTTAAATATACCAGTCAAAAATAGCACAATACTTTTCTGCTGGCAAGTATCCTGAAGATGTTTTGGATACTTTGGAAAGCAGTCAAAAGAAAGTACACATGCATTTAAAGCATCATCATGATTCCCTTCTCCACACAAGTCATCACTCAAATAATTTTGTGCACTTCTGTACATCTTATCATTAATTTTTCATGGGTACAGTTGGTAGCCTGCACATTTATGTACACTTGAATCCATTACTAATCAGTATAAATTCGCTGATTATACAAGTTGCTTTTCACAAATTCCAGAACAGCTTGGAGAGCTGATGACATCAAAATGAAAGAAAGCATTTCCTTTTGATGTCAGCTGTCCTACCACAGCTTGTTGGACTGGTGTTCTGTGCTTGTCTGAGCTGGGCTCCTTTTTGTCCAAGTTCTAGTGCTCTCTGATTTTCCTTATTTAAAAGAGTAGCAGCAGTAGAGTGATCCCAGAATCCACACTGGTCCACAATGTACTCCATTTTCTAAGCTCAAGTAAGGATATTATTTTATTAAATCTAATAAATTTGGGTCAGATTTGTGTACTACCTTGTCAGCATGTTGGATACAAGAATAAGACTCCTAAATTCAATTATAGCAGACTTCCTTATTGGTGATATACAGTTTGTATCTGCTTTTAAAGCTCTGAGTGCAGGCAAAATAACTCTCATCCTTCTCCTCAATTAATATTTGATTGACTGATTTCCTTATTTTGATCTTTGGTTAACGAATACTATGTTTCATGTAGTTAGAGTTGCATACTGAAGAGATTATTTTCATTGTAATTCAGGTCAATAAGGTGTTGGTTTGGGTTTTTTTTTTTGCATTGTGTGACCAAGAATCTGAAGAGTAGGCTGCCATTCATCATGCAGCACAGCTTTTCTTTCTACTGCTGGAACTCACCACATAACATTTATGTGTTTGAAATTAATGTTTGTACTAGATTTCCACCAAAAGGAGTAAGGTAATATACCAGGAAAAAACATTTTGACATTATGTCAATTCTAAATCTTTCTCTATGCTATTTAAGCATAAATGAGAAGCTCCCTTTATAAACATTTTCTTGAGCACATTCTCTATGGGACCATCAGCCCATAGAGATCACCCAGTACAGCTGGATGACATACAGACGGTTAGTGAGCCCTATTGCTCTATTCTCTGTTCTTGTCATTTTCTTGTGTTTTTTTTCTACATGTTTAAATGATCTTCCAATATTTGCAGTCCCTATGGAATGTGTCCAGGTGAGTGTATTAATTCTACTTTTGTTCATACTCCTCTCTTGCCTCTATCTACTCTGCTTTGAGTGACAGAGCGCCACTTCAAGC
Organism: Geospiza fortis; assembly: GCF_000277835.1. Lineage (NCBI taxonomy): Eukaryota > Metazoa > Chordata > Aves > Passeriformes > Thraupidae > Geospiza > Geospiza fortis. Next base: position 336,686 of record NW_005054539.1, on the reverse strand, counting down.
ACCCCTTCATCGTTGTGCATATCTGTCTGCAACTCAGCCAACACTTCAGAAACCCTTTATCTTTCCATATTTTTTTCTGACTAAAGATAGATTTTACTCTATGTTGGTCCACCTTGCTCTTTTCACAGCCTGTCACTTAGACTTGGGCTTGAGGGTTTGTCTTTCTCCTGAGGTCTTGTCTTGTGCCACAGATCATAAATGTCCAGCTTGATAGAGACACCAACTCCAGGTTGAGAATGGAGTTGAGAATCTCTTCCTAAGATTTGAAACTCTTTATTCAATATAGTGGTCAAGAAAACAATTTAAACAATTTAAAATAATCTTGAATGTATTTTCTTTAGTAAGACATGCACCACTTCTTTCATGAACATGATTGAATCTAAACTATACCATCTCACAGCACTAGAAAATTTCAGAGGAAGATAGTCTCTGGGGTTGCCTCCTAATGAAAATTTATTTCAAATACAGACTTAATAATCAAAATTTAGAGAATATGAAAGTATGGAAGCCCCTGGCACAGAAAGATAGAGTTTGGTTTTAATTATTTGGAAATAATTTCAGTTTTTTGTGGGTGGAGATATAGGTGATAATTCAAGTAGGAAATGGAAGTTGAAACCTAACCAGGTTTATGCAACAATGAAAACTGTGCTTGGGTGTTATTTTCCAGTGGTGGGACCTGTCTACACAAATGAGATTTCCCTCTCAGGTTGTGTCTGTATGAATCTTAAATGAACAACATTCCCTCACTTTCTTAGCAGATAAGCAGTTCTAGTTCAGGCTGGTAACATTTTATTGCATATCACAAATGGGAACTGGGAAAAAGAAAAGGTGAATACCATTCACTGAAATAATATTTACTTTGTCAGTTTGAATAACATCTGCACTTGCTGCTTCAATATTTCTACCAGTATTTGACCTCCATTTCCTCACCTATCTCTACTGATTATGAGTTATTATTTAAGCTCTAAACACAAAAGTCTATTACTGGTTTCGACCTTGGCCATTCATGTATCTTCTATATCAAGGTCTTGCACTTACCTGTCCTCTCATAAATTAAACTGGATTTCATATTTATCAGGCAGTTGGAAATACAGCTACAGCACAACTGGCTCTTGACTTTTGACAGACATTAAATAATCCATAATGAAAAAGGCAAAGTATTTACAGAAAAGACAATATGAAATATGTTCAATTATAGGAGGTCTCTGGTTTTCCACATTTACCTTCTGGATACCTTCCTATGAATTTGATGCAGGCTCTCTTGAACCAGGCAGAGGAAGCTGGGAGTCTAAGTCACCTCTCAAGAAAATGTGTCACTTTTACAGAAGCAACATTCTAGTGAAAATACACAAACAGCCAGCTAATCCTCGAAATTCAGGATCAGGTCTATGCTATTGGAAGTAGATTTTCCTGCTGTTGCTATTTCTGGGCTTGGAAGTACATTGCCAAAAAGCAAGCATCAGCCTTAGAGCCATGGTAAAAACTGTAACTATTGTACCAGCTGGAATAGTCGTGGCAGGAGGGCACATGGAAAGAGGGAATGGGACTGGGAAGTTTTCTAAACTTCTCTTTGAGGATGAAGTGTGTGAAAATTTCAAAGTGTTCACCTTCAAAGAGAGGATGAAGTCATCTGGATTAAACTGAAGGAAGATCACTGTGGTTGTGGAAGAGGCATCTGAAGAGAGACAGGCACATAAACCCAGACATTTTCAGACAGGTCTGTTCTCTGTGTTTGCACTCTCCCCTCCAGGTATCCTGTGGTTTTGGTACAAGCCTGGCCACTGGTTTAAGCTTGCCCAGGCAGAGGAAGCTGACAGTCTAAGTCTCCTCTCATTCTGTTGCAGAATTTGTGACAGTCCCCAGGAACAAAACTCCTTCCCCTCGCTTTCCTCCAAGACTTCCAACTCCTGAAGTTGGAGAGAAACCTCTGAGCAATATGAAGTAATGAGATTTGGAAATTGGCATTATTTGTCAAACAAAATGTTTGTATCAGCTTTATAGAAGGAGCTTCAGTCCTTCATACATGACAGAAATTTGTACAGTTGGTGTTTTCTCAGGACAGCAGATGATAACTGCTCTGCTCTACTTGCAATGTGCAAGTGATGTACTCATTAAGGCTTACCCTGAAAAATCACCTATCCTCTTTTTGAAGTTTCATACAACAGGCTTGTAATGTTCATGTGAATGATTGAAATCCATCTTTTGAGAATGCTAATGTGATTTCATACATTAAATTGTCTCTTAATAGCAGTAAAACCATGTTTTCTCTGATGCAGGGTTTATACATTTGCTTTAATAATTATAAGAGCAGGCCATTTCCTAGATAATTGCAAACATTCACAATTCACATTTAATTTTATGCATAAGGATGTTATAGGTACTCTAAATTTCATGCTCTATGAAAGGTTCAGTCTGATACATATCTTTTTTTTGCACAGCCATTGATTGATGTGCCAGAGACTAATAAATTTTGTCTGAAGACTTTGACTGCAATCTGATTCCCATTCATTTGCATAAAACTTCATTTTCTGAGCAGTGTGAGAGTGCAACTATTTCTCAGTAGCATTAAAATGACCTAAATCTGACATGGAGAGATTCTTCCTGGAAGGTGACAGAGCAGACAGAGGTATATAAGCACCACTGATAGTACTGAGAGGAGTCAGGCATATCTCTGTGTGCTGCAACTGATTTTGTAGATAACACAACACCACCCACACAACAGAGTATAATTTGTCTATTCTAAAATTAGAGAGTACTTTTATTCTCAATCTCTGAATTCTGATGCTATTTCCAGCTGTAAAGATGAGTTGTGTTATGGTTTATGAAGTACTTGGGTGCTAAGCTAAAGATAGATCAGAAAAACTACACAGGGCAATTAACATTTCTGATTTCAAAGAAGGATTTTTCAGAGCATAGTAAATAAGTCCCAGAGACACGTATTGGGCACTAATGATAAAAGAGGTCTTGAATAATTGTTCATTTTGTGAAAGCTGCAAAAAACAGAACTCATAGAGGACAAAGGAAAATATGACCATGCAATTTAGACTGTCATATAATTTATGTCAAAATACCAGAAATTTTCACCAGAATTTTGTATTATTACTTTCTAGGCTTTAAATGCTTCACACTAAGACCTTAATAATGTATTAAAGTTGTTTTTATTGCACTTGTTTGGGGAGGGGTGGGGAATTGATAAAAAATTTCTTCAGACACCTAGTTTAGGTCAGTTTGACTAGGCTGAGCCCTGCAGTCAACAAAGAGATAGAGGTAACAAATGAGAGAATCCTCCAAAAGTTATTTCACCACATTTATATCAGGCCTAGGATAGTTTAGCAGGTAAAATCTCATGTACTCTGCTGAATGTGCTCAGCCAGTACCTTTAGAGAGACTGCTCATTTTATTAGATTCTCTCTTCTCTGGAAACAGCAATATTTGCCATGGTCCAAATGCTTATTAATACAGAAAACCTTCAGAGAGAATAGCAAGAATAATATAATAACTCAATATTTACTGATATAATAGTATGTAAATTATTATTTGAGTTATTAGAAGTTAAAAGTTGGTATAAAAAGTGATGGAAACTAAAACCTTTAATAGGAAATATTTATAACTTATGACTCATTCTGCAAACAATACCTTCCATAAATATATGAAGAACAGCAAATGGTTAAATTGTCATTTGGATACAATCATTCTTTAGGGTAGGCCCATATCTTTGCAGAGAAGCTACTTTCTAACTACTGGGCAAATATTTTTTCCTTACTTTCATTTGTTGAGGTTTTCTTCTTTCTTTTTTCTCCCAATCCTTACTCCTAACATCTTTAAGTTTTGGTTAATTCCATTGTTAAATTAAGAATGAAAGTTAAAATATAAGGCCTCTGTTCATGTTTAATGAATGCTATCAGGCTAGAACTGGGCAGGTTTTGGGCAACTACTGTAATTTCAGCGTGAGGATCAATTCATCTTTGTCCATTGTCCTGATGAACAGGAGGTTAGTTAATCTTAGAGTAGTAGTTTTATTAAAGGAAACTCTCTTAAATGATCTGAAATAATTATTTATGTTCATACCATTAGAGTTTAATTTGTAACAGCACTTGGTTCCGTTCATGCAACTGCTGCAGCTTTAGCTCATTTTCTTTGCTAGTTTAATTTTTTTCTGTAACAAGCAGCCACCCCTCACCTTTGTAGACTGTGCGCTAATTTATGTTCCTGTCCCTCTAGTTCTGAATGAGACTTAATTTCCTAGTAAAGAAGACTCTTTCTGCCTTGTTCTTCCTAAAAATCCGTCATTACAGCCATACAACCCTTCTCACTGTCTTTAAGCATAACAAGTTAGAACAGGTCACCTCTCTACAAGGAGAATTTCTAGTTCTTTGTGTTTATTACCTTGATGTTTAGAACCAATAAATAAGCAATTAATTTCCTTGTTCTTTTCCACCTCTATACAACCCCAAATATCACCTTGAGTCTGACACATATTTGTCTTCCCTCCCACCACCATAGTTAGCAGGTGATGTTTAAGAATAAAACCAGGAAATGTAGGACTGAAACCATCATACAAAGCATAAATTGTGGCAAGAATGGACCATGTGATTACTGCAATGAATCTGAAAGACAAACCTATGAAAATAAATCCTCTTCCTGTGCTTTTTTTTGCCAAGCCCACATTTTCCTTGCAGGCTGAAGAACAGGGAAGAAAAATGGTGGTGGTCTATTTACCAGTTTTATCAGAGGAAGTGTTACAGCTCTGGTTCCTTGGGCTCTCTGGTGCCCTGGGTATCTGTGATACATGACCAGTGACACTGTGGTCACTATAAATGCACTACACAGTCACTGTCATGGTAAAATCTGGCCCAGGGTTCAGAAAAAATGCAGATTTTTGTTACTTTTTTAAGGAATATACCAAGGGCACAATTTCATGTCATTTGTTTAGAGTCTGACCCTATTTTCCTGTGCTGGAAAGCAATTTTGACTGCAGTAAGAAATAGACAAGGTGGCAGCACCTCCTCTGGTGCCAGGTGGAAAAGGACCTGGAGATCCAAGGAAACATCAGGAATATATGGAGGAGCTCAGAATGAAAAAAAAAAAAAAAAAGAGAAAACAAAGCTGGTATCATGTTCTATAGCTTAAAAGGCTTCATTTAACACACTGATTATAAACAGAATGTTGCTTTATAACAAAAATACCTGCTTGAAAGCTGAGTAGGAAAGTGTTGTCTCTAGTTTACACCTAGGACAGGGAAAGGTGACAATTGTCAGAGATCACAGTGTGTGTGACAGGAGGAGTCTTGCTTTCCTTTGATAGACTATCCTAAGTTGTTAAGAAAAGTGAGCCCCAGGAATTCAGTCATCTGATGGAAAAGGACACTGGAAATCCTTACTTTAAACCAGATAACGCAGCTCAAATGTCACATGTTGGAGCCTTGCAGTGAAGTGCCCTGAAATGAGATGCAGGCCGGGATAGTTAATAGGAGCTATTCAACAAGTGTATTTATGAGAATCATAAATAACTCACAGACAGGGAGGAGGGAGTGAAATTAACCCAATCAGCAATTCATTATGAATTATTTGCTCACTCTTACAGGAGAATAGCAAGCACCAGGGTCTGTGAGGTGCAGTCAGTCAGCACAGAGAGCCTGGGGAGCAGGAGCTGTAGCAGGAGCAGGCTCTGTAAGGGACTTATTAAAACCTAGTTTCCTTGTGTGGGATAGAGAAATATCCAGAAAAATGGGGAAGAAAGGAAGCAAAAAGGGAAAGGTGAAAACACGCAAACTAGCAAGCAAAATTCAAAGTCAGACCAAAATGCCCATGGAATTATTTTCAAATATTAAGGAGTTTTCTTTTATGAATTTTTCCTCTGATAGTTTTGTTCAATGTCCTTCAACTTCATGAACTCCATAATGAAATGCTCATTCTAAACACCATTTTGTCTCTCGCTTTTTGGACAGCTGGGGTCAAATTCTTCCAAACTAAATTCTGGGGAGGGAGATATTATTTGCTGCATATCTTATGACAAGTTTTATAAATGTGGTGACAAACTTTTGCTGATATCCAGTTCTGTTCAAATAATTTTCTTACCCAGTTTGTCCTGCAGAGCTAAATTCAAGTCTGTATCCAGTTGACTTGGATGTTAACCTTCAGCATTGTTTATTCACTAGAGGACAATGATCCTGAGGCTCAAGCAAGCTACCAAGCTGATTTAAAAAAAATACAACAAATTAAAATACTGGAAGTTGAAGAGGGCCTTATTTTTTTTCCTATTTTTCTCCTTACATTAATATAATTAAAAATATTTTCTTCAGTTACAGCCAGCTTCTGAAGGAGATTGCAGTCTTGATATAAAATCAGCAGGAGGTAGAGTGTTCACCAGTTTCACTGCTAATATTCATTAATTTTTACCTTTCCAGCTAAAAGTATATATGGTATTTTTTTATTTTCAGTTTCAGCTTGCAGTCACCAATTCCTTGTACATTTTTTTTCCTCCAGCAGATTACAGAATCCTTTGTTCCCTGGTGTTTTTTCCCCTATGCATATGGTTATAAACCATTATCAAATCACCTTTCAATCTCTCTTTTTATAAGCTTAACAAAATGAGTGCTTTAAATTTCTCACTGTAAGCCGTTACATCTCCAGCCATTAAATACTTTTTATGGCTCTTTTTAACACCCTCACCAACATCCTTTAAAAGTACAGAGGCCAGGGCAGTGCAGAGCATTGCAATAACAACCGCACAGAGGTGAGCTCGCCTCCCTCTCCTCCTGTGTTTATCCACGCATGGACAGCATTAACCCTTTCCCCATAGCTCTGCAAAAAGCCTTTTGGAGTCACAGCTCTGCTGTGACCCCTAAATTCCTCCCAGAGTCACTGTTTTCTGAGGCAAACTGCTCCATTCTCCAGGTTTCACTCGTACTTCTCAGTCGGGTATCTGACATTTGGTGAGACAGAATGAGACACGTTTTGATTGAAGGGTACTCATTTGCCAAGTGAAGGAGCTCCTGCAGTCATTTTTTTTTTCTGTGCCATCAGTCCTCACCTCTTCTGCAAGATTATCAGAAGTAGTTTTTTTATTCACTTCCATGTAGTTGCTGTAAATGTTTCCAAAGTTTGCTGCAAAGTTCCTTCTTAAATCTCAGGCAATACAAGCGGGGAGAGGTTGGCACCACAGGCTGAGAGTGAGCTTTGTTTCAGACATATACAAGTTATCTACTTACAAATGCCTCCCAGCACATCATCCAAGTACATCTCTGCTTTCCACAAAGCTAAATGAAGGCAGAAAGAACAATGTTGATAGAGAAAAAGAGGTGTAGAGAAGTCAGTGGACTTGCTCACAGTTCTGCTCAAAATTGAGGAATGGAATTCCCATTTCTGTGTCTTATTGTTTGTACTTCTTGCCTAACCAGCCATAACCAGTCTAGAATTTTTGCCTTTTTGTCTGTGTGTTTTCCCTTCTCCTCAGACATGAAAAAAAAAAGAAAAAAAAGAAAGAAAGAAAATAAAATTGCCATCAGTTTGTTCCATCTGTCTGGCTTTCTAAAGGGAATATGCTACCCAAGTAAGAATTTACAGTAAGTAGTAGTTGTATGCTTAAGTTCTGGAAGTTACTTAGATAGACTATAGTTACTCCTTCTGCCTTTACAGAAACGTTTATTTGTGTTGCTTTTAAGGAGAATATGGGTGCATTTGCTAGTGGTAATTTTTTGATAGATTTTTGTGTGCTTTGAGTTTTCTGGTCCACAGGTAGAATTTGGTTTGAATTTAAAGACACCAGGAGTTGTATGGATATCCAAGAGTTGCCTGTTCCAGCACTGTTTTCACAAATAAAGACAAAGAGTGTAAAGGTTGTGAGATGGAACATCTGACCTGGAGCCAGGTCTGCTGGGAGATTTATGGACAAAAAGTAGAAAAATTCCTGGGGAGGATGAATCATCCAAGGCCAGGAAAGAGCTAGGTCAGCCTCTGAGAGGAGGTTTTAGGGGAAGAAAGGCAGATCTGTGTAAATGATGGTGCAGATATCCCAATGGGATTGGAGTGCCAGGCTCTGAAACAAAGAGGCTAAGATTAGATTTGGTGCTTATGGTCTCCCCTCCAGTATCAAGTTCATTAAAGCTGCAGGAACTGATTCAGTGTGTGGAGGTTTCCTGACCTCGAGGTCACACAATAAGCTTGTTTCATAAGGCATTTTCCATCTCTGTTTTTTCATTCACTTTCTCTTTTACTCTCCCCTTCCCCATGCTCTTTGTAGCCTCCAGTCCCAGACTTTCCCTTTGGGACCTTTATCACATCTCACTCTCCTCATGTCTCAGGCTTTGTCCCATCAGCAGCAGCCTTGCAGGCCTCCACTCCTCTCCCTTTGCTGCCTTTAAATCACAGTATTTCCACACAGGACTGCCATTGCCATCACTGTCTCTCCCTTTTTCACCCCAGGATCCTTCCTCTCATCCTACTCCTAGACTTGACCTTCCCTGGGATCTGGGAGGTTTCCTTGAGTCCTTGCCAGGATGTCCACCAGAACAGACTCTCAGATTTCATTGACTGCACCAGGTATGACTGAAGTGTCTTAGGAAGACAATCCAAGATCATTCTTTTCTCCAGCAGGAGCATTGCCAGTGTAGATGGTAACTTTTGGGAATATGTAATTTATAATATCTTACAAATCCCTGCCAAGAATGCACAGTGATTTCCCAAAGAGTGATTTCCCAAAAATCTCTTCATCAGAGATTTGCCTTACCTGTAAAAGTTTGACTCGACTTTTACAGGTAAGGCAAATCTCTGATGAAGGCCACTCTATCTTTCTGTCTAGCTTCTAATTCCAAATGACAGGAATGAGGGAGTTTTTAAAATAATCTATTTTCTCTTTAAGGCAAAAAAAGGTTTAGAGCAACTTTTCTTTGTGCAAAAAATGTAAGAAAAAATTTTCTTCAAGGAGTCATAAGATCAGTTTGCCTAACTTGATTTGACTTGACAATAATGATTTTGAAATAAGGCAGAAAAAAGTCAATATTTTAGAATAAAATGAGTCACATCTTTTATTTTATATAGCCTTCAATGTAACCAGCTGTTTGAAATTATGCAGGAAACCAGAATTAACACACTTGGCTGCTGAAGAAAAAATAAGCCCAGCACACAAATCAATAGTATTTTCAATAACATCTGTGAATGCTGACAAATCACAGCTCCATGGCATCCTCCCTAACCCAGTGGTGTGACTTTGTTCTAGTGGTGTCTCAGAGGGTCAGTGACTTAAATTTCCTGCATCAAATGGGCTTTTCTTAGAGCTCTTCTATCCAAACATTGACAGGTCCAAGGCCTGTTCAGTTATTGATGCACGATTTTAACTTCCAAATCTTTATCTATGTCATGTAGCAATTCCCCATTTAGTGGAGACTGGCTTTTGTGCTCCTGGATTTATCATTGTTCTGTAACAGTGTTTTAACTGCTTTTCTAATCTGTTAAATCATATCTTGCAAATACAATTTATATTGATCTAGAATTCAATTTTTCTTAATTTGGTTTCTGATATTATTGTATGAAAATATTTGCAGAAGCAATTTCGTATGTATTACAAAAGGATGAGGTATCAAGTCCAATATTCCTTTTGTTGAATAGATAAATATCTATTTTATTCTCTTAAATTATCCTAACAATAAAAAAATCTGTATTACAAAGGATCTTTAAAGAATTTGTTGTGGATAACATTCTTTCTGCAGTTATTTAAAAAATTAGTTGTGGATGCTAGTCTTTTTGTAGTTTCTCCAATGCTTTCTTCTCAATATAATTATTTAGAGTATTTACAGATAAGCTTTAGTTTTAGAGGCTTGAATATTTAGAGCTTTAATATTTAAAGGCTTGAATTAACTGTTCTGATTTTTATTCTGATTGCTTAAGAAGAGATGCCTAAACTTTATTGCATGGCAAGTGATCCAACATATAAACCCACTGAAATATCCCAAACCTAAATTTTTGCATCAGGCTAGCCATGGAAGCAGTAAATTCATAACAAAAATATTGATTTCAAAATGTGTGTTTCGGGCTGGAAGACCTGCATGAAAAAAACATTGTTTAACCTATTGATTTGTGTCAATTATTTGTATTTGCCTAAGTGTGATCATGACACCAAACTTGTACTTGCACATAAAGTTTATCAAGGTTGAGTCCACAGCTGTTATAAAGCATTAGAGTCTAGGAGGTCTCCCAAGTACTAAGTGTGCTTTAAAGTCACCATTTAAGAAGTGCTAGACAGGGATATGGGAGAAGTCAGGAGTGTTTTCTAAAGTTCACTAAGAGAGTCAAACAGCCTAAGAGCAAATGGAAACATTTACACCAAACAGGTGTAGCTTGGCCCACGGTATGGTCTGTCAGAGAACCATGGCAGACCATTAATCTAAGTTTTTTTAATTAAGTTGTGCCCATGGAACCTAGAGATTGTTAGGGTAAAGAATGTCCCCACCTTGTCACCTTGGAGAGCAGTTTGAAAACTGAGGCACCTTCCATGCTGTTTGCCAAAACAAAATTTAAGTCAAATATAACCTTATAAATACCAGAGATTTTCCCTTATCAATAGCAAATACTTAAACAGATATCTTTTCTGTAACCAAATTTACCTCTTAACAGTAAGTAAGTAGAATATATGCAGACCACATAGAAGTCTTTTTTCAAAACTCTGTGACAAAGTTGTTCTGAGGGTCCAAATTCTCAGTGTTCAGTTACAATTTTGATTTTCCTTCAACTGCAGCATATAGATGCAACATAGCCCCTGCTATTTTATTTTGATGAGCACAAATGCAGTGCAATGTGTATGACCAGAAATGTTTTTTGTGAATTAAAATTTGGAAATTAATAAAAAAGTGTTCTACCAAAGGAGTACCAATTACTGTGTCTTCTAAACAAACTTCCATCATTCAGATTTTCAGAGGTTTATTCCAGTAAAGCAGCCAGGGTTTCTAAAATTTGTTTCTCCTGAGGTTTAACTGCGTCACATTTCCTCTATGTCTGGAGAAGCCTCGTGTCTGAAGGCCAGCTGATTTTTCAACACTCTCACAAATACCAGAAACTGAGGCCATCAAAACTTGTGAGTCAACACCTTCTACCAGTGTTTCCTGACAAATTCTAAGATGCACCTGGCTGCCCTTGGCCCATGGGAGCATTCCAGCTTTTAGGGATCATTGGAACAACACGGTTCCCTGTGCTCATATCATCATCCTGGGATTTTCAGTGAAATATTAACGGCCAGAATTCTCACCATTTCTATGGCAACTTAGGACACCCTATAGACAAAATTAACTGCCAGGTTTCCTGTCAAGTTTGACTCTTCAGCAACTGTGCAGCTGGGGTGGTGAGAAGTTGCCAGATTGCAGGAAATAATTATAGTAAAATTCCACAAAAATGCAAATATGTAAACCAAAGATAATTAAAATAGAGAAATGATTGTAGTAATTGACCTTTACAGAACTCATACACTATGGACTTCAAATGGGAAAATAAGTGCAACCAGGTGATGGTGATGAAACAGCAAATATAATTCCATGGTAATCCTCCCTTTTTATGCATCACATTTTAATTCTGTCTAAACTCATAACAGACTTTGTGCTTCAAGAGTCCTTACAGATAATTAAAGCCCAAATTCCTTATTGTGGGTATTTTTGTCTTCTTTTTTTGTGGGTGGGGTTTTTTTTTTTTGTTTATTTGGTTGTTTTTTTTTTTTTTTTTTTTTTTTTTTTTTTTTTTTTTTTTTTTTTTTTTTTTTTTTTGTGAGGTGTTGTTTGGAATTTTTTAGGGGGGAGAGGGGGATGCTATGATTTTTTTTTTTTTTTGGAGTAGATTAAGGAGAAAATTATCACCTAAATTCTTTCACAAGCAATTTTGAAAGATCCCATGTGATCTTGCTTCAACTCCAGTTTTTTCTTTCAAGCATCCATGAAAAAAATCCCTGTCCCTGCCCAGGTTGCTGTGCCTCATTCCTTGCTGGAGCTCAGTAATGCAGCAAAAATCAACCTGCATCCTGTTCCAGTTATTTAGTGAGTGAAGTGACTCACACAGTGGTCTGTAAATGGCAAAAGTTGACTGGCAGGACTCTACAGCCTCAGGGGGTGGTGGAAAAGGACCTGGCAGCAAACCATGAGATCACATCTGCTCAATCACTTTGCACAAAGAGCCTTTTTTGACAAACTGACTGCAGAAAGAACTCCACAGCCAGCACCTTTGCCTTTCAGCTAAAAGTTGTGTGGTCTTTTTAGGAAGAATGTAGCAGTGCTCCAGAAACAATCTGGCCCTAACAAAGGAGCTACCCAGGTTTTTGACCCCTGGAGATCCCTGTATTGTGTCCTGAAAATTAAGTGGGTCATGTAAGAATTTGCAAGGTTTAACAGCAAAGTGATCCTGCTCATCCTACAGTGGGGGTAGAAAAAGAGCAAAATATTAAGTTCCAGGATGTGACACTTCAACACAAGATGATTGTTCCTCACATCTCCACCTCTTAATACATGAGGGTAGTGAAAACAGTGTGCTGTGAAGAACTTCTCCAGTAAAGGAGTGAAAGGTTCTAGTGAGAGAAAATGCTGTCTTGAATGAAGAATGCTGTAAATCCCCTAATAATGAGTGATAAAATCCCAGAATTAAATTATACATTCTCTGGATAGCAATGTTATTTAGTAGGAATAAAAAGGAAGAAAAAAAGAAGCTTTTCTTTTTGTTTCTTTGCTTTTTGTTTTTGCTTTTCTTCCAAAAAAAAGAAAAAGGAAGAAAAGCAAAAACAGAAAGAAAAGTGTTGTGACTTGGCCAGAAAAACCATACTGCACGGACTTATTTATTATTTCATCTGTCTTTTCAAGTGATATTGGTAGTTAAGTGAATGTAGACACAAGGCCTACAAGGAAAGACTTAGAAAATAATGAAAGGAAGAACAAAGCTGCTAAAACTCCACTCAGTTACAGATTAAGATTAATTTCCAGCAGCAGGGGTCTGCCCTAAGCAATGCTTCCAATACATGGCCACAAAGCATAAAACTTTAAATGAGCTAACAGGTAGGGAAGGAGTATATCTTTTGTTATTACTTTAATGCGTGGGAAATAAATTCATATCTTTAAATTGCATAGCTTAGTCAATGCCTTTGGAATGACCTGCATTGTAAAGATCCTGTGGATTAACACAATTCAGTAGTCTAAAACATAATTTCTGAAGTCCTGGCTGGATTCACATATCTTGGTTCAAAGTCATAATCAGGTGAGTTTGTTCTGAATCATCTGTTTACACATGCAGTCTCTGGACTCCTGGCTTTTGCATAAAAAACCCCACCATAATTTAAAAAATACCATCTCTGTTTGTTTCCTCCTTGCACAGAGGATTAGCCCAATAGAAAATTTATCTTATTTAAATCAACAAGCTTTGGTATATTTTTAAATCAGAATAGTCATCAAGGAACTACAATAAATTTCTGCAGTCTGATTTCTGACATGCAGATATTGAGAATTCATGTTTATTTAATTGCAGAGAAAAAGAGTGTTTTGCCATTTTTCTCTAGGAAAGCAAGAACCAACACAGAAATGCTACAGGCTGTAAATTTGATAAGATGTCTTGTACTGCAATTTTTTATTTTCCCTCATGGGACTCTTTGAGCTTTCCCAGATCTACCTTTTACTACAGAATCGCCTGATGTTCTTCATCAGCTTTTAAAGCTGGAATTGTTACAAATGAGAGCTTACAGTGGCAGCCCTGGTTTATTTTACACGATGCTGCCACATAATAAATGTATTACATAAGTTTGGCAGCATTTCACAGCTGCATTAAGTCATGTTAATGGGAGGTATCCAGTTCCTAATGTTGAAAACTGCTTCTCCACAGAAGCTGATTGAATAGGTTTGCTCACTAGCGAAGCCTCACTCATTTATTTCAGTTTTTAAAGGGAGGCCTGACATTATCCAATTTGTATGTCTGATGAAAAGTTTCATTAAATGGTGGATAAAGTGATGTGGAATGAAATCTGACTGTTCACAAAGGAAAAAAAAAAAGACATTTTCTTTCTACATTATTTTTTCTAACCAACAGGCCACAAAGAAGAGCCTTCTTAAGTTACAAATTTAAAGTATTTTCAGGTTTATTTGATACCTCTGAGACACCACCAAATTTTCTTAATCACACAAGCCTGTCTCCAAGCAGTTACGCGAAGCTCAGATGAGGCCAGAGTGGTTAAGCTGAGGTTTAATGAAGAGCTCAGACCCTTGGGGATGGAGGTTGTGCAGCTCAGCAAACCAGCAGTTTACAGGGCCAGGGTGGTCCAGCCTGCAGCTGTGCCAAGCGTGCCCGTGGGACTCCTTCCCCCTGCTGCCTGCAGAGCAGCCCTTGCCTCATCTCCCTGCAGGGCCTTTTCTCCCCTTCATTCCCACAAGGATGCCTGATCCTGGTCACAGAAACACAGACCTGCTCACGTGGGGTGTCGGAGCCCAGGACATCCCTCTGGCTGCCCTGCACGGCTCGAGACCCTGCCAGGGGGCTCAGAGACCTTGGCACAGAGCCCAAGACCCCTGTGCCTTTGATCTTGACCCATGGAAAAAATTACCAGCCTTATATGAGGATTTACAAAGTTTAAGTAGAATGATAGTGAATTTATCACAGGGTGAAAAATAGATTTTTTGGGAGTTTTTAGAATGGGGGCTCGGGGTCCCAAGATGGAAGAATTTGGGCGTGGCTTGTCCTTTTACCTTCTTCTTCCTAGCCTCCATCTTCTGGGTGATGTTGACACTTTTACATTGGTTTAGACTAGAAGCTCACTGTCTAACATAGGTGATAGGTATTGGGAAGTTATTGTAAATAATGTACATGTAGTTTTTAATATAAAAAGATAACACCACCCCAAGAACTGGCAGTGTGCCTCAACCTGACCTGCTAGACAGACCTCAGCAGGCCAAGAGAAAGAATTTTATCGATAAAAATCAATAAACAACCTTGAGAACAAGAATAGAATAGTTCTGACTCCTTCTTTGACTGCCGAGCTGGGAAAAGAGACTTTCTAATACATCTCAGGGTCACTCTGACCAGCAGAGATGCTGAGAGTGGAGCAAACAGCTGCTCCTTTCCCCCTGCTCACCTTCAAACACCTGTCCAGGCAGGGGATCCCTGTCCCTGCACAATGGTAGCAAGCTGCCTCTTTCCCCTCTTCCATCAGCCCCTATCTGCTTTGCTTGTCCTTGTGCCAGCAGATGCTTCTGCTTCCCAGCTGCACCCAGCGTGGGTCCTGCCTGTGGGTGCATGTGGAGTGGGCACAGGGAAAAGCTCTGCACCTGCTTTTCTTCCTCAGTCACAGAAGGCAGTGGCCACGTGGAGCAACTTGCAGACCATTTTTGGGTGTCTTTTTTATCCTTCACTAGTGGGTAATGATGACACCATCACCATTTTGAACCCCAAGTGACTCAGTTTGTGACATGCTGAGCAGGCTCCAGATGTGAACCTGGAGGAATCACAGTGTTACTGCTAAATTCTGCCTGGGCTCGCCACATAGCTCCAGTGAGTCACAGGCCTCTGCACCTGTGCATGAAGACGAGGGAATCTCAGGTTTTGATTCACTCTTAAGTTTATAAAACCCATCATCTATGCATGTGGATGGCTCTGGAAGAATGTGGCAGACACAGAAGACTTGAGAACTTGATTGAACATACAGTGTGCACGCCTCATCATGATGGTTCAGATTATTTCATGGGACCAGATCACCTGATATTAGCAGAAAGAAAAAAATGACAGACCTGAGGCAACCTTAAGTGTTTAAAATAATAATAAAGAAAATAAATTCAAGGTTATTGATCTATTATAAACCTAATAATGTAAGTGCTTACTTTCTGTTTTCACTCTCCCAAAGCTGTGCCTTTCTACACTGAAAGAGTCAGGAAGCCTCTGTTGGATTTCCAGTTCTGGAACCCACATCCATTTTCATTTCTATCCTTCAGGGTAGATTATAGGCAAGTCTGAGAGGGCCTCACTTGTGACACAGAAACTTTGCAGCTTTCATGGTTTTGTGTCAAACACTGCTCATGGGCTGTGAGACAGGCAGGAGGAGAGCAGTAGGCACAGTTCTCCCTGAAAAAGTTTCTCCTTGCTCCTCAGGGAGCATGAGTCTCCAGCCAAAGGAGCAAGGCACTGAAAGATGAAACACAGGGTACAGTCTTTGCCTGAAGCGGTAACTATGAATATTATTAGATAAAATAAGCCCTTAGAATAGGAATGGAAATCCAAGTTTTCGCTCTTTCCATGAAAATATTTAAACCTTCATGATGGATTGGACTTTAAAATCGTCCTTGAACTCATTGACCACTACCTAGCTCACCCTGCTTCAGCACACTATATTTTGTAGCTCCTATTTCGAGAAGAAAAATAATTTTCCTGAGAATTACCTTTGAAATACTCAGCTTTATGTTGCCATAGCTTCTTTGTAGTGGTAACAGGTCTGTGCAAGGTCCATGCATCAGTCAGTCTTACAGCATTTTATTGACAGTGCAGGAGAGACACAAGTGTCATTTCAAAAGGCATTTGCTGTTCTAATAAAACAAAATATCCAGGTATGGAAAGTACTATATGAAACAGACAATATCTTACAGCTACATAGAAAAATGAAAATTAAATCTTTGTAACTGTGATCAAAGGAAAATTATCATTCACTTATAATTGCAAAGTAAAAAGAATAAAAAATACTTTCTAGGTTGTGGTCTTCAGACCATGATCAGGTTGACAAAAGGAAGCTCATTTGGCCAGCACCTTTTTTTAAGAAATAAATATTACACAAATATTAGAACTTTTAACACACCAGAATATTCTCAAGGTTGAATTAAAATATAGTTCACCTTTCAGCATTGTACAAAAGACACTGTAAAAGTAAATGGTGCTAATTTAGTGTGAGGGGAAAATGACCTGATTGACAGCTGTGGTGAATTTTGTTCAGAAAACAGAACTAGAAAGGCAAAATTCGCTACGTTGTCATCATCAATTCACCTTCCCTAGAAAGAGCTATCACAGAGGTAATTACTGCATCAAACCTACTCGTATGTTTTATCTTTTTTTGGTCACATGGCTTCTGCCTCACTGGGTTTTAGATTGATAATGTCGAGCTTGTTACATCTAGTCCAGCAAGCAGACATTGTAGGACACTGGCCAGAATTCTGACAGATCCCAGATCAAATACTGGCATGTTTTTTGCTCTCAGAAGAGTAAGAAACATCAGTGCATGGCCAGAGGTGCAGCACAGCAGCAAAGCAGTTGGTGTGGACAGACATCCCATGCCTGTGCCATGCCCATGTGCATGCCATGCCTGTGTCCTGCTCGGCCATGCAGCTGCTCAGACCAGCTCAGTCCTGCTCCAGACCTGTGCCTGAGCTTCACCTGGGCCAGGGATACCAGGCCTGGGCACTCAGAGCCTGCAAAAGAACATGGATTGGGTACTCTGAGCCTGTGCCACAGGGTAATCCGTGGCACATTGGGGTGACCCCTAAATTTGCTCCCTAAGAGACATGCTCCTGGTGCAAGGTGGAAGGCTGATGGTCCTGGCTCCTCCCCACCCCTTCAGATACAGGTGCCCTTGGTTGGAATTGCCTGCAGGTGCAAAAACAACACAGTATTGGAAGCCAGGACATTCCTCTGACTGCCCTGGAGGACTCAAGACCCTGGCAAGGGGCTCAGAGACCTTGGCACGGAGTCAAAGACACCTGTGCCTTCAATTTTAACCCATGGAAACAATTACCAACTCTGTGTGAAGAGTTACAAGCCACAAGAGTTTGAGTAGTATGATAGTTAATTTGTCACAGGGTGAAAAAGTAGAAATTTGGGGATTAAAATGGGAGTTCAAGAGGCAAGATGGAGGGATCTGAGACTGTCCTGTCCTTCTTCTTCTTCTTTTCCTCCATCTTTTGCTGTGATGATGACACTTCTGGATTGGTTTAGAGACAGACTGTCTAACATGGGTGATAGGTATTGGAAAATTACTGTAAATAAAGTACACATATTTCTTAGTATAAAAAGCTAACACCCTACCAAGGGCAGGCAGTGTGCCACAAACCAACCTGCCAGATAGATCTCAGCAGGTCAGAGAAAAAATGTTACAGATAAAACAAAATAAACAACCTTGAGAACCAGAGCTGAGGAATCTCGATTTCTTCTTCAGTCACGGGGCTGGGAAAAAGAGAATTTTTAATATCTCAGGAGCCATTTCAGCAACAACAAACCCGAGACCATAGGAGCCAAATCCTGAAGAACCAGCCTAATGGTAAGGTTTGATTTAAATATTTCCTTGGAATTTGTACTGGGTGCAGGTGTCAAGGAGGGGTCTCTGTGAGGATGGGCTGGAGCTGCTCCATGCCCAACACAGCTGATTCCAGACAACTCCAACTGACTCACTGTGGCAGCCACGTGCAGGAGAAGGGGCTGAAAGTGCCAAATAGAGACAGAGAACAAAAAGTGTCAGAAACAGAATAGGTGAGGTCAGAGGAGCAGCAGGAGGAGGAAGAAAATGCGGAGAAGGTTCTTCCTGGCCCCAGACAAGGCGCCCACTTCAGCCCATGCAGATTCCCATTCCCAAGGGAGCTACCACCCTGGAGAGCCCACACTGGAGCAGGGGAAAGATGTGGGAAGGAGAAAACCTCAGAGAGAAACAGCTGGTTTTGGACTGTGACCCCCTGGCCTGCCTGCACTGCTCAGGTGGTGGAGTCTGGGGAGAACATGTGAAGCTGACCCTGGGAAAAGGAGGGGAAGAGTTGTTTTCAAGTTTGTATATATATAGTTTTTGTTTACTGGTACCTGCATCAGCAATTAAATTCTTATTTTAACTGGCAATAAATTCTATGGTTTGTATCTCTCCACAAAGGAAATTGATGTCCCTGTCCTTATCTGAACACATGAACTCTCTTACTCTTCTTTTTCCTATTTTCTTCCCATCATCTCTCTGAGTGAGGTAACTGAGCAGCTGGGTGGGATTTGGTTGCCAGCCAAGGCTAACCCACCACAGATTTATTTTATTTTAGGTAAAAATTACTCAAAATACCTACTCTGGGGTTTTTTGTTGTTGTTGTTTTTGCTTTGGAGCATTTACAAATATTAAAATGATTCCAGCTAAAAGAAAACTACTCTTAGTTTGGGATGTTTTGCATTTGAATAAAAGCATTCCCAAAAAATTGACCCTGATGGATAAAAGAGAAAGTTCTTCAAAGACATCAAGTCAAATTAAGTTACTGAAAATGTTTTGTTAAGCTTTGGATGAGCCCCTTGGGGAAATTTCTAAGCAGAGCTTCTGATGTCTCCATGTTCTCCACAGGTTAAAAGAAAATTTAGAATTGAATTTAATGCTCTTTGAACCTAAAATCAATACAAACTCAGAATAACACAGCGGTGAAAAAGTGATTTTAATTCAAAACAGAAAGCAGAATGCATCCCTGGTCATTTTAGATTTAGAAAAATTAATTAACTTTGACACAAGTACAAGTGAGCTGGTTCATTGCGTGTCTTTCGAAGTCCAAGACAATCTTCTTAACAATCTGCTTAGTATAATTGGAGTAAATGGAGAAATACATTTGAAAATGTCAGGATTGCAATCGATATAATTGACCAGAAAGGGGTAACAGCTTTGTTACTCCCTTATGCAGCCAATGGAATTGTCTATTTTAATGAGACTATCCCAGAGAGGTTTAAATTTAAAATTATAAGGGATATGTTCAGCAGCATGCAGAAGGTGAGACGGAATCCCATTCAATTCCTGGAGCTCTCATTGCAGACAGAAGTTTTGATGATAGACTTTGAAAAAAAAATAAGGTTCTTGTCCCAGCGCGACATTAACTGATCTCAATTACCTTAGAGCTAATCAGTGTTAAGGATGCTGAAAGTTAATAGTTTTTGCTGGAGTACCATGGCTTATCTACATTTCCTTGATACTTGAAAAAAATTTTTTTTGCATGTTCTTTGTACTGAAGATTAACCTTGTAAATATTCATGCTTAGATGAGAAATGGAAATACAGGATGAAGACACATGAAGAGCTGACAGTCATGTAGTGAGTTTGAATATAGATTAGAAGAAAACTGTTTCAAAGCAAAGACTGAAGTCTAAAAATCCACAATTCCATCATAAAATATTTTTTATCAGAGTTTGCTTTTATTTTGAATAGCTCACATTAATAATTCCACTTTTGGAGGCAACCCTTAGGCTCCAAGTAAAATTTCAACAGTTAACAATTAGTGTGGTCTTTTTAATTTCAGCTTTGGTTTCTTCAAGTGAAAATGTGCTAATTTTGACAGTGAATGAGCTAAAAATGCAAAATGAAAATGAAATTGCCCAGTACCACAGAAACAAAAAAGTCAGTAATATGAATATCCTTTGGTTCTTTACATGTGAGCTGTTTGTCAATGTTTGGAGTCCTAGTTGTTGCTGTTCCTGTTAGAAGGCAACATTAATTATAGTGATCGTGATTATTTTACAAACACACAGTAACCCCCTTGTCTTTCTTCAACACAGAAATCTCACCAGAGCTTGCATTGTTTGTTTGTTTGATTATATTTGTTAGGTTGAGTATTTTTGGGGTTCTTATTGGTAGGTTTTCAGCAGCACAGTATCCAGAAAGATCTTTTTTCTTGGGTTTGTTCTGCAAGTGATGGTCAACTGTTGTAGCTGTCTGCATCTGCTGTGTCTGTGGTCTCAGAGATGATCACTGCAAAGAGAATTCCTTCATGTGTGTATCACAGCTGGAGGACAGTTCATATGTTCACAACCTCAGCAAGATATTATTTGAGTGTCAGACTGACAGAGAAAACACTGAGAAGTGAAACAAAATTCATTTCCATGCTTATTTTGCCTTGATATGATTAAGCATATTTCTCCCTGAATAATTCTTCCCAAAAGCCCAGGTGTTAATAAAATTGGGACAGCTTATGAGTAAAGACAATGAAATAGGTACACTGATCAGATACTGAGGCATTTGGGATTTTGCCCTCTGTAATAGATATGGGCATAAATTTTGAAGGCTTTCTTCAGTGTTTAGCTGAAATGATGAAAGCCACAAATTGCCTCTCTGGAAAGGAAGCAAAGCAAAACCCACAAGAACCTCTATACAAGGATGTCCCTTCATGCCAGGTGTGCACAGAAGCAAACAGGCAGGTGAGTAGAGAACAATTTTGTGGCGACACTATAGCTTGGACTGAAATTTCTTAGAACTGAAAACAAAAATGCCTTAATTTCCTCCCTCTCCTGCCTTGTTATACTTCCATAACTATCTTCATACTGAAAGATAACAGTGGGATCCCTTCCCTTCCCTTCCCTTCCCTTCCCTTCCCTTCCCTTTTCAGAATTTTGAAACATTTTCAGTTTCAGTGTCATCCACCTCTTCTTTGATCCCACAAGATCCCTTTATCAGTCTCACTGTTTAATCCTTCTCCCCAAGTCTGCCTCAGTATCAGAGACTTTCCTGAACTTTGTACAAATTTAGAAAGCTCTTGAAGACTGTAAAGGTATAAAGCTATGGGTACAAGGAATTAAAGTTTAAAATAGGATTTCTGAAGTGGAGGTCTGCTAAATTAGTGGTCTTTGATTAGTTATTAGCCTGAGTTCAGCAAGAAATTTCATAAAGTTTTGAAATACTGAGTACAGGAAATGAATATTTGAAATATATATAGCTGCTGAAACTTTTAAAAGTATAATCCACAGAATAATTTAGAGCATGCCCAATGTCCCTAGTGGCAGTGATGACATTTTAATCTTTGGCAAAATTAAGGAAGTACTCAGGCAAACTTTTGGGATATTTGACTGACTGCCTGACAGCTCTTAATCTAACATTTCACATTGCCAACTGAAATTGAATGAAATAATGCTGTAAGTTTTTTCCCCCAGAAAATTTTACAGAAATAGATGCAAAAATAACAGAAAACTCCAAAGAAGCTCAGCATTAAAAAATTGCTCAGTATTGAAAAATTGCTTTGCATACAGCCCAACCTTCCTTGGGAAAGGTATCTTAACACCACTTCTCATCTGATGAGCTGAGGTGGAACCTCCTCATTCTAAGCCAGGAAAATCACCAAAGTGTGATTTCCTTTTTTAAATCTGTCTCCTCACGTACCTTACCCCACAGCTGAACCTGCTAGAGACTTCTATTCATGATCACTAATACATTTTACCAGACTTTTTCCCACTGTCTGCAGGATATAAATTACTGTCTGCCTCCTGGTTCAGCCCAAGTAAAATATCATGTGTGAACAGCAAGGCTTAATGATGACCAGATGTCAACATCTCAAACTCTGACATCTTTCTTAAGACAATCTTTGAATACTGACTGACTCAAACATCATTTCCCTCCATAAATTTGGGCAAACCACTTGTGGCAAAAACCCCACCATAAAACCCAAACAAACAAGAAAAACTCCCCTGTGCATTAATTTTATCTGTCCAGTTTAGGCAATCTAGAGTTGGAATTTCCAAAACTTCTTAAGTCCTCGTGGAAGCTAGAGGGAAAAGTAAACCTTCTGTACATTTTATAATCATGCCATAAATACTCGAATTTGGTAACTGACCATCTTAGGTGGAGAAATGAATTGTTGAAGAGCAATACAGGAAGACAGCCAGGTAGTATCCAAAGAACCTTCTGCTCAGATTCAAACAATCCAGATATACATTTTATGCTGAGTCTGTGACCTTCTTATTGAAAAAAAACCCACGAAGCAAAACCAGAAGGGAACTGGGCATATGAGTAAAAAGCACCTCATGTTTCTCCAAGATAAAGATTGTTTAGACAGACAGACTTGAGACTAAAAAACTGTTCACTTTAACAGGCAAACACAGAGTTGTTCACCTGAAGGAATCAGGCAGACTTGAGAGGAAGTATTTTCCTGTAACCTGTTTCAAGTGACTCTCTTTGGAAATAGTTCCAAAAAAGGGAAAACCCCTCAGTTTTCAAGCAAAAAGTGTACTTGGGCTGCAGAGAGAGAACTAGACGAGACAATCTTACCACTGTGCCAGCTTCAAGAAAGACATTTCAGGAAAGAAATCTGGCCAGCCCTAGGGCCTGAGTCAGTCTGTCCTGCAGAGAGAGGTCACAAAGTGCACTCAGGTGTGACTGTATGCTAGGTGTTCATGGTGGATAGTGTGTGCCACTAAACCCAATATGGAATTTCCATGAATTCTGTCCCTTTCCTTTTCACCCCTGCATTTTTAATGAAGACAAGCATCTGTGAATGTATAGGTGAACTTAAAAATTGTTCTCCACGTAACATAAGATCTGTGAACACTCCTGAGTCTGTGCCTCTGATGTTGATTACAAGAAATAAGTGGCATCATTATTATGTACTGTCACTCATCATAAGCAGTGAGAATGCTTTTAGCTGAAAATATATGCCTTTTTTGCATAGTGAAGGACCACCAGTATTTCTTATTTGTTTTGTATTGATTTACACATATGAAGTTCTTCTATAACCTTAATAGAAGCAATTATATCCTCTTAAGGTATTTTAGTCCTGGAAGCAATAATGTTACCAGTTCAAATCCTGCTTAACATTTGTACTAAATGCTATATAACTGCTCTGAGTTTTTTTTATTTTCCTGCAAAAGTATAATTTTATCCTTCTCAATATATGTGTTGACCTATTATTTATAGTTAAATTGAAATTCCTAATAATAAAAGCCAGTGATCATAGCAAAGCTTGCTGTTAATAGTTGCCCAGCCTACTAGGATTGTGGTCTGCTATGTTTATCATGCAATGGAATAATGTCATCATTAGGAAGCTCTTTCCCATATAATTAATTATTTAAACACTATGGGATTGTTATTGAAGGTCTTTTATAGTGCCATGTGTAACATAAAGATACTACTATTAAAATAATTTAAATAAAAAGTAAGTCTCACCCTGAAAAAAATTGTTCAAGAGGATTTAGTAAATGAAAGATTATTCAGGAACAAAAAGTCTATTTAGAATTGTTCAGGTATGGCTATTTTCTCCAAACATGGGGTGTTGTTTGGAAAGACTTATACCTTATCCTCAGACAGTGAAATCTATAATAAAGAAATTAAGAAGAATCAACAAGACAAAAATACACATTCTTGCAAATAAGCAATTTCCAGTCACAGAAGATTTAGCAAGTCCAGCTGTTGTCCTCTCAGCTGCCTGAAGCATGTTAGGTGTTGCAAGGTGTTAAACGTCCTCTGCCTTAAAAGCCACAGATTGGAAAGGATCTTCTAAACTGCAAGGAAGAGGCCACCACTGGAAGAGTAGAGGTTTGAAGGACTGATAATTCCAGAGCAATGTCTATAGTTTCCTCTGCTAGAAGAAGAAATTCCTATTTGAAAAATATCACAAACTTCTGTACCATTCAGTTAAAGCAGTACATGAGGTACAACGATGTGTGATAAAATACCTGATAAGGGAGGCAATCATCAGAATACAATCAACTCTGACAACCTCTAGTGTTGCACTTTCATAGTGCTTTTGATCCCACAAACATCACATGTGTGCATTGTGAAGGACCCAACAAAAAGGCTGTGAGTTGAAATCCACCACGGGCTTGAGGACAAAATGATGGAAAGTTGTGGAAGCAGTGGCTGGACAGTCAACACTCTGGGAGCTTCTGGTCAAGAATAGTCTAATCAACAATCTCATTAACACTGCTGTTAATTAAGAAAGCTAAATACATCAGATTTATCGTCTTTCAGTTTTTTATTCCAGTATCCTCTTCATATAGAAAACATGAATAGATTTTGGAAGAAACATAATACAACTGTATTTGTGCTAAAGCACATGATAGAGACTAGATGGATTCCTTTGGGTTGAGACTTCAAAGTAGTTCCTGAAAGAAATGTAGTCCAACCAAGTCTAAAAATAGAATTGTAACTCTGAACTTTAGATGTGAATTTCTATGCTTTTACTTTAGACTTAACATCCTTGCAAGGGTAGAGCAAGTTGGATTTGTTTTAGGGGTCAAAAATAAGCAAAAAAGTTGGTATATAGCAATGAAAAAGAGAAGCCAATCAACCCAACACAAAGTTAAAAATAGAAAATGGTGACCAGAAAACATCTAGGGTTATAGCCAAGGGATATGTGTGCATGAGTGGCCAGGGAAATGTAGATAGCCCAGGATAACAGGTTTATGTCTTGCCAGCAATTTGCTTTCGGGTTATATGAAATTGCCATATGATTCTGATGGAAGTATTGTTCCACCTGATTCACAAGGTTGTCTTGGATGAGATAAAGATAAAACTATACTCTGTGGAGAAGGAATAAAAACGTGATAATCATTGT
Organism: Geospiza fortis; assembly: GCF_000277835.1. Taxonomy (NCBI): domain Eukaryota; kingdom Metazoa; phylum Chordata; class Aves; order Passeriformes; family Thraupidae; genus Geospiza; species Geospiza fortis. The sequence continues at coordinate 311,450 of NW_005054539.1, read as the reverse complement.
TCACTGTGATTTTTTACTATGCCGGTATTTTAAGCAGAAGAAGCCAAAATTAAGGTTATTCATACTGAGGTCATATAATTCTCCTTTGAATCTATCTTGTTACAGGCCTTATAAAAATAACATGGACAAAAAAAATCTGAATTTTGTGGGAAATTGAATAATTGTAATCACTTATTTTTTTTTAAAGAGCTTTTACTATCATTTACATAGAAACTCTATATATGGCTCTATACAAGGAAATGCACATGCAGCTGACCAGGGAGGAGATGTAAAGATTAATTTATTTGAATTACAGAACTGGGGGGAAAAGCTTCTACTTCTCACATCCTCACAGATGCCTCTTCTCACACTATTTTAAAAGGCAAGCTGAAATAGGATTACAAGAACTGTTTCTAGGAAGTCAACTAAAAAGCTACTAGGGTTTCATCCGGTATGGAGACTTCATGAGCACAATTAATTAAACCCAAACTAGTAGTTTTAAACATATCAAGTGATTACTTGTTTTAGTAGAGGTCTTACAGACTTCACAGAGGGTGCAGATTTGCTCTGCTGCTGCTTTTTCTTTCTGGGTGAAGGAATTTCAGACTAATCTCTTAATATAGAAACCCTCTAGAAATTGCTTTATATTACTTATGTTCCCCTTGCCTGTTAAGTGCAAACAAATACCCAGATCTGTTATTCTCCTGTGATTTCAGTTGTGTTCTTTGAAATGATGTGCCAACACTGTGAGTGACATATCCATCCTCTGGTAATTTGTCATTGATAGATTATTCTTTAATTAAAGTTTCAAGATGGATTTTCTTGTACTCAGGAACAGCAGCTTTACAGTTTTATCTGGAGGCATAAGGCAACAGCACAGATCTATAGATGTCATTTAACATAAACATGTTTAAATACATATTTTTATATATCACACTCAAATATTTGTAATACCTTCATCTTTGTTAAATAGAGAGTAATTTTAAGCCCAAAATTTAAACCCTTTCCTAGACTAAAAATACTGATGCAAATCAATATGTGTTTCAGTAGGCTGGTGTTGGTGCATGTCTGTTCAACACACTGCTATCTGATCCCATGACTTGTAACGTTAATAACAAAATCAATCAAGTGCCACAAAAGTGAATTGAAAGACTCCCATGGCCAAATTTGAAAATAGAATTAAGAACCACAAAACTGATTAGCACTGCATAACCTTGAGACCACTTGAACTCCGCAAAGGCTGTAATTTTTTATTTACAGAGAGACTCATCAAAGTATTTTTAGACTATGACAGGGTCAAGCTCATCACAAAATAAGGTGGAAGACACACTTGTTTAGAAGATGGATGCAGTAAGTGGTATAAGGCCACAATTTACATCTCCCTAACATAAAATAATTTGAACTCATCTCTCTCAAAACAAACAAGCAAACAAACAAGCTTCCAAAACTCCCAAACAAATAAATAAAAAATAGTAAAATTAAGGGAGCCATACAGGTATTTTTCAAAATAAGGGGCTAGGTGACCTATGAAGTCTGTTGACTTTTTTGAGCTCTGCATTTTCCCAGCCATCCCAGCCAAGCACTTCTTAACAAAGGAACATTTTTCCAGTGAATTCATTTCTAAGTAGCAGCTAGTTTTCTTTCTGGATTTTTTTTCCTAGCCTGTTGCAAGGTGATGAGTTGGGAGTGAAAGAACTGGCAGACTTTCTCTTCACAGACAGGTGTGATTTAGGGGTATTATTTCTATTTTCAGTATACTGTGAATCACACAGATTTGGAGTGCAAGGTTTGCACAAAATGTAATGAGTCAAAGCCTTAATAAATATTTACATCTCTAGAGCAAAACTGAATAAACTACAGGTCCAGAGAACTGTAACCTTTCATTAAAAAAATGTGAACTAGCCCCCACAGGACATGTCAGCTTCTCATACATCATATGAAATTCAACACAAACATTCAGGAGCACTAGTATGCTTTGCAGCATTTATTAAGCTTGGTCCTTTATCCTCCCTCCTTACAATTCTTCTAATAATGTATTATATGGCAAATGATTATTGGGTTTGTGTTGGCTTTTTTAATGAAAAAGTCACAAAATATGTGCCATGGAGACATGAGAAAATTACATCGTTGTTGGGAGAGAGTATGCAACCTATGCAACACAATATAATTGGTGTGCAAGTTCCCTTACTTACTGATCTCTGTCAAAATCCTAATTCATAACTTGCTTTTTTCCAGCTTCCTTTGGCAATTTTATTCCACATACAAGGTATACCATTTGTCAAAGGTTAATAAATAAATGGTGGTTAATAAATAACTCTAGCATGCTTGTAGTTATCAATAAGTAATTATTTAACATTTAATAATGAACTATTTATTAGAACATATGTTCATCTTCTCCTAAATTTTTAATTAAAGTCTGATTTATAAATAATCCCCAAGAAATTGCTTATTCCCATTTATGAGGTGGTCTTAACTCTCTAAGGTGTTTATGATTTCCAGAATTCTGCAACCATGCTCACTCTGTTTTCGATATCAAAAATATATTAAACCCATATTCTTTTGTATCTTTTGCCTGGTTTCCTTTCCTTTGTCTGCTCCCACTTCTCTTTTTCACCATCCTTTGCTGAACATTCATTGTGCTCCTTCAGCCAAAGACCCCACTTTAATTTATACTGGCTGCCTTTCCCACAAGTCATTCCCTTCTGGTGAGACAATATCTTTTTGCTGGAGACAGAAAAAAAAACATAAAAGGCAGGGAGGGGGGGGGGAGGGGGAGGGGTAAAGGAAGAAAATTAAAAATGTGTTTTATATTATTGGGCTGTTGCCAGCAGCACAAAATGGCTTATAACCTGGCCTGGTAGCAGTCTGAAAAGGGTAAGTAAGCTTCAAGCACAGTCTTCACATTAGAAATAGGTATGAAGACAAATTTAAATTCATAAAACATACAAGATCATGCTCAAGATGTTTTAAATCTTTTTTTCTTTAACCAGGGAGCAGCAATGCTTAAGTTACCCTTTTCTCCATGAAATGTGTAATGGTGCTCTTTTAAGACATGCTGCATTGTAATTACTGCTTTGCTACTGCAGTGTACTTCAGGGAATTGTAACTCACTGAACAAAGGTATCTTGCTTTTAGTTGCTGAACAGGCAATTAGCTTTCCCCAAAATGGCATTTTCATATCCCAGCAGCCCCATGAAGCACAAAAAAAAGTCTATACATCATATATTGAGCTCTCTCCTGTTTCATAGACTCTGAGGCTCCTTTCACACAGGCTGCTGATCTGCGTTTGTCAGTGAAAAATCAGAATAACAAAGCAACATTCCACTCCCTCTTGTCACTTGTCATATCTTTCCACCAAAGGGAATTTGCACTGATCAGCTGTAGCAATTTGGGAGTATTCAGCCTAGAAGCTGCCTCCTCTTTCTTATCTTTTACAAGGGAGGTACTGGGTTGTGTGTGCTTGGGGAGAATTGATCCTGAGTCCTAGCACTGGATTTTATAGCTCTCCAAACTTTCATAGTTTTGAGGGAATCATCCTCCATAAGCATTTTTCCTACCAGGGTTTCATGCAAAACATCACTGAAGTTTTACCCCCAAGAAAAAGAACAGTATAGATTTGTCACCCCTGAATAAAGCTGGAACTTAGAAAGAATATGTGTTCTGAAAAAGTAATGGTTAAATCCGGGAAAAATATTACAAAACAAAAAATCACTTTTCCTTGCTGTCTCCTAAGACTTCTTGATGGGATGTCTTGGGAGGGAAAAAAGTCCTCCACACCTGACTCCTACCTCTTAAACCTGACCTTTAAAATGAACATAGGAAGCTGGTGGCATAGCCTTCTTCATCCCATCTGCTTTGCTTCAGGGAGCATCTATGTATTCTTTTCCTTTTATCTATGGTAAAACTTCCCCTCCTAGCCTTCCTTTCTCAGCATCCTTTGCTTCATGTTTTCATGAAATGCGGGTTTTAGATTTGTTCTAAAAATGCAAATGTACTAATCCTCCTTCCTTGTTCATCAGGATTGGTATCCAAGACACATAATGCAGTTGTAGTGAAGAGGATCCTTCGTTTTTGTGAAGGGTTTAGAGTCCCATGGCATTCCTCAGTCTCACATTCTTCATATTTTTAGTGACTTTGATACTGAGTTCAGTCTTTTCCAGAACTTTCACTATGGAAGGAATAGGACTATCCCCTATATAAGTGGCCTCAGGATTGTCTTGGCTTGCCTACACGTGGACTAGGAGTTTAGGGTCACTTTTGGTTCACTGACCTTAAGTAGAGCCTAGGCCACAGGTGTGTCCATGCAGCCTTTTGATATGAAAAAAAACAAACAAAATAAAAAAATAAAAGCTTTGTATTTTGGAACATTTCAGAGTCCTTAAATAGGTTCTCTTCTTATTGTTTTAGGTTTTGTTTATTTTTTTAGTGAGGATTATCAGTTGCTGCCACAACCTCCTCAGGGATGTGGTGGACTACCCATCGCTGGAGGTCTTCAAGGTGTGACTGGGCAGGACTCAGTAATCTTAACTAGGCTCCCTTTCCTATGGAAGATTGGCCAAGAGGATCTTGCAAGGTCCGTCCCAACCTGGATTTTTCTATGCTTCCATGATGCCATAGGATTTGAGTAGCAGGTCTCTGTGAGCATGCAGAGGGAGAGGGTTTAAGGATTTTGCTTTCCAGTTTGGAACATCTACAGCTGTGCACTAGGAGAAGAAATATATAACAGCCATACCTAAATTGACCAAACGGAATATTAATATTAAAATATTAAATATTAAATCTCATCCTTACAGAATAGACATCTTGACTGTGCTTATATCAAAAAATAAATTGTTTAGTCCCTCAGCCCACCTTTTTCAGTTCAACAGGTGAGAGACCCCCCTTTTATCATACTAATGCCATTTAACTTTTTTTCCACTTTTTTTGATCTTTAATATTCTCTATGGGGCATTCTTGCATGCATGTCTGTATTTTAAGTCCAATATAATCCATTAGATCTCATGTTTATTCAGTTAACTTCCAACTTGATACATCAGAATACCTGTTTTTCACACTCTCTACAAAACCAGATGTTTATGACAGATCATTCCCCATCAGTGACACAGACCCAACTGAAGCAATTCCTACAATTGCCCTACAAATTCCTACCAGCATAGTTACTCAAGGCAAATAAAGAAGCATTATTTGAGATCAGCTTCCTGAATTAAGAGGAAAAGGTTTGTTTTATTAATAGGATTATTCCAAGGAATATTTCAGGAGAAAATTGTGATCCTGTCTAACAAAAATTATCATGCCACACTGACAGAAATTTACTATATGTGGCTATCCCAGTGTGCTGCCACAGATTTCTGGGAGGCTTGGATGACAGCAGGCAATTGCCAATTTCTATCAAGAAAGCAGCTACTCTTCTCAGGCTCTCTGCAAAGTGCTGATGTGTCCACAGACTGGGTGAACAAGCAGCTTGCTTTCTGTACTGCTGAAGCAAGCTGTGTCAACAAGACAGAATTTGAATTATTACATGCTGCTGTTACATCTATAGAAGCAGAAGAAGGGAGTAGATGATTATGGCACAGAGCTTGTGGTTAGGGAGGGAGTAATAGTAGCTCTTCAGCATCAGTTGCAGATGGAAAACATCTGCTTCCTTTCCCATCCCCATGGAACAGGCACTTGGGAAATGTTCCTGGATGGTATCTCTCTGAGCTGGGTCATCCCTCTACTTGGGAGTCTTACGCAATGTTTGGATCCACTGAGGAATCATTAAATACC